>NC_046303.1:24338861-24638861 GCF_004115265.2 Rhinolophus ferrumequinum | reverse complement strand
CTGTTAATCTGTGTTTCTACAAATGTCCTGAGGTATTCTAATGCGTATTTGGAAGGTGTGAAAGCAATGGGTATTTATATCTTTCATTAATTCATTCATTAACTATTAAAGAAGTGCTAACATAGTTGCAATATAGAGCTATGGAACTACAAAAGTGAATGGAAAAAAAAACCCCTGAAATTTCTGTCTCAAGAAGCTCATCACCTAGCAGCAGAAGAAAGGCATGGAACTGTGTGCTCCTCTTTGGTATTTGGGATGCAAATTGTGTGCCCCAATTGTCAGGTCTGAAATTTGACTTTCTCTTAGTTAAAACTAGTAAATTCGCCAGTTTATGCTTCAGAGATTCTGGCAGAAGATAGACTCCTTTTTAGAGACAAAGAACTTTACTGATCATGTATAGCACAGCAAGCAGCATGAGCATCAACAAGGTTGTGTCATTTTCTATCACCTTCTACTGAAGTCCAACAGGGTGATGTGAAGGACCCAGACAGAAGTCTTTATGCTCAGTAGATTGTGTTACCGCAGAGGGACACTTGCATGGCAAGCATGAAGCAACGCTGTCACAACACCAGGCAGGATCTGGAGTCCAATACTGGAAATACCATTCATTGGGTAAAGCACAAAGTCCAATCTCTCTCCCTTCAATGTTCAACTGTCTCCCTTTCCCATATCTAGGGATCCCATGTTCTTATACTTTTCTGAGGCAAGGGAAGAATCCAGTCTGTCAATGACATATCTCAGTAAAATGTGGTGCTGACTATAGGGTAAAAATATGTGGGTCACAGCATATGCAGAGCATAAAGCCCAGTAGCTAAGTCTTATTTCTGTGCTTGCAAAACTAACACATGTTAGCCACCGTAGTGATATAGTAAATATTAGCAACCAATATTATCTTTTAATACAGTGTATTAACTATTTCAAAATATATTTAGGAATCCCTATTTTGAATACTATAAAATTCAGAATAGTAAGGAGAGGGCAAAGGAGTCACCAACTTTTGGGTAAGCTGTGTTTTTTGTTGGAACTCAGATATTCTGGTAATATCTGTGAAAATGATGAAGAGAAACTAAAAAGAAGACTTACTTGGAGAACTGAGAAGCCTCCAGGGCAAGAGATCATCCCAAAGGAAGAGAGAGCTATCAATGACCAACTTGATTCCATACTTCAGGTTTATTTTCAGAAGGGAAAATTGATTCTGAATATAGTCTCGTGTCAGATTGTCACTGACCCAACACCATGGATTTCTATCTGGGTCCTAATGGAGAGAGAGAACTCTGAGTTAAAACCTAAAGGGCAATTTCACTGAATACTTTAAAATTATGGAACAACTTGTATTGTTTTGGCATGCCTCTAACACATTTTAAAACAAAATGGTGGTACAAGGCATTCTATTCTAAACTGCCACAAATATCTGTGAAGCTTTGGAACTCTGAGGAACCTTGGTGGTCACACATGTATCTAGTAAAGTATCAGCACGGGTGACAAAAACTTTACTAGTCCTTAGAAAACACCAAGAGGGAAGCAGCAGCATAGCATATAGATGTGAAAAGTAGAACGGTGGTACTGATAGTGCTTAACATCTTTAATTGGTCCTAGCAACAACCTTAATAGAGGATTGTTACTATGCCCATTTCACACACGGGGAAAACTGAAGGTTGAACAGTGGCAATGCCTAGTCCAAGACCACAGAATTACTAGACAGAAGAAAAAGTATTTTAACCCAAGCAACTGAATTTCTAGAGCTGAGAATTTTCTAAAATGCATGTTAAAAACCTTTTAAGAGCAGAGGTCAGGGATCTTTCTCTGTAAAAGACCCAATAGTATTCTCAGCTTCGGGGGCTTGATGGTCTCCATCACAACTATTTAACTTTGCCATTATAGTACAAAAACAGCCATAGACAATATGTATACAAATGGACATGGACACGTTCCAATAAAAGCTTATTTCCGAAAACAAGAGTCAGCCGGATTTGGCCCACAGGCCATAGTTTGCTGACCCTTGACTCCTTAACTGCTGTGGCAAATGATTAGTTCAGTCATGAAAACATGGCACTTAAACCCACATCACCTCATTCTCCTCCTTTACTCTTAACCTCTGTGAAACTGTTCGGTGTTAGTAATCAGCGCTGATTTGTTTCACTTAGTGAGACTAGTCCTCCTTGGTAACAGAGCTGGAAACAGACCCTTGATGTGAATTTTCCATAATAAATCATTAACTTTTGCATCTCTTTGCTACACCTCTCCGTCACCTGCGTGCTGCTTGCTTATATTCCCCTCATCATTTCCTCCACCTGTACTAGCCAGTCTCCTCTTTCCCTTTTACTTCTAAGCTAACTCCTACTTATGTTTCTGAAATTTCAAAGTTGTTTGCTGAATTTTATATATATATATATATTTGTATATATATATATATATATATATATATATATATATTAATCTGTGGTCTTTTTTTCCATTTGCTGTTCCTATTTCCCAAATACAGCTGTGATTGCAACACATTTATTTATATGTATAGCATATGTGTCTCTATGCACGCCACATAAATTCTATGAACACTTCAAATGATTAGACGATCAGCATTGGGTGGGTACATTCTTAAACGTTCAGTTATTCAAAAGTTTAATTATATGAATACCGCATGAAGACTGAGAAAGAAATATAAGGTAAAACCAAAAGCATCTAAAGTGAAAGTAAACTGACCACATTCCTTAAAGAGCCTCTTTACTAGAGCTGAAAGAAACATAGCTACATCCCCCACTCTCTTATAAAATAAATAAAAATAAATTCAAAAAAAGACTGAAGATATTTGGAGAAATTTACTGAACTGCTTATAGAATTTATTGCAGAGCTGACTCGTAAATTCAAGTCTGCTGATTCATCATCGAGGCTTCTTTCTACCTAGTTAAGACCTGAACTGGTAGAAAAAGGTATTTCTAAAATGTTCTTCCTTCTGTTGATCTAACATTGCATCATTATTCCTGGTTCTAATTCCTCAGGCAGACTGACTGGGGCTTCTTCCCTCATCTATAAGCGTAAGGGTCAGTGTTAGTTACATCTTTAAAGAAAGTTCATTTTTCAATATTCTTATCAATTCAAGCATCGCCTTCTCTTCTTTCTTGATGACTTTCACTTGCAAAAAATTCCAGGACACGCTAAATCTGTCCTTTGTTAGCCTTCCTACCTACAATACGAGATAAATTTTCCTAAAACAGTTCTGAAAACACCACTGTACTGCTCACTCAAAAAGCATCCAGAGGCTGCTTACTGCTTCTTCACACTGCAAATACTTTCTAATCTTCAAATTTTGCTTAGTTTTTTCATTCACCTAAAACCAAAGTAAAACAAATCAATCTCTTTCTCTCTTTGCCAATATTCTTGTCAATACCCTTGTATTAGTTTGCCAGTACTGCCCTAACAAAGTACCAAAGACTGGGTGGCTTAAACAAGAGAAGAGTATTGTCTCACAGTTTTGGAATTTTCAGAAGTCTACAGGTATACCTCAGGGATATTGTGGATTCTGCTCCAGACTACTGTAATAAAGCTACCGTGTTTCCCCGAAAATAAAACCGGGTCTTATATTAATATATTAATTTTTTCTCCAAAAAACGCATTAGGGATTATTTACAGGAGATATCTTAATTTTTTCATGTACAACAATCTACATTTATTCAAATACAGTCATGTCATCTTCTTCTGGAACACCGTCATAACGTACTAAATGCATCTGTCTGGCTGACAATCTTAACTGGGGCTTATTTTTCAGGTAGGTCTTATTTTCAGGGAAACACGGTACGGATTGCAGGCAATAAAGCAAATCATAACCTTTTTGCTGGTGGAGGGTGTTGCCTTTAATTTGTAAAAAAACAACACCTGTGAAATGCAATAAAGTGAGGTGCAATAAAACGAGGTGTGCCTATGTTTGGTTCCTTCTGAGGACTTTGAAGAACAATCTGTTCCAACCTCTCTCTTAGATCCTGGTGGTTTGCTGGCAATCTTTAGCATTCCTTGGCTGTGGCAGCATAAATCCAATTTTTACATGGTGTTCTCTCTGTGTCTCTTATGTCCAAATATTCCCTTTTTATAAAGACACCAAACATATTAAATTAGGGTACACCCTAATGACCTCACCTTAACTTGGCTATGGCTGCAAAAACCCTATTTCTAAATAAGGTCACATTTTGAGGTAAGGGGGTTAGCACTTCAACATATGAATTTGAAGGAGAGACACAATTCAACCCATAACAACCCCATTTATGTTATAAGGCCTTATACAAAAGCCATATGTCCATTTAAACAATTCCCTACCTCCAGGCTGAGGGAGTATTTTCCCACACTGAGCCCTTAGCGGCAATTCCCTCTCTCTACTTTCTGGCAAATTTCTTGATTTCTCAAGTTGGTACTTTATCCCTTGAAGTCTTTCATGCTGTTTAACATTTAGTAGAATTCCCCCAAACATGTTTGCTGAATCGAAAAGGTTTCTACCCACCATGGTGACAGGAATTTTTATGTGGTTGGGATCCAGGTAAGGGTTCTCTATCCTCTATTTCACATTTACACCACAGTGCTGAGAGTCTCTAATAACCACTAATATTGTGGTGAAGAGGATGGACTAGGTTCAAATACTGATTTTGTCACTTATATCTGTATGTAACCTGATGATGTTACTTAACATTTTGCAAACTTCTCTCAGATTTCCTCATTTATAAAACATGACCTGTAATCCATACCTTGAAGGATTTGACTAAAAGATAATACACGTAACCTCCTAAGCAATGGTACCTAATAATATTGTTGGTTGTGCAGTACAACTGCAAGCTTAAAGTGCTGACACGTTTTAAAGGCTTGCAAGAAGTTTTTCAAGAATTTAGCACAACTACAGATTACAGAGAGGCCTCTAAACACACAGAGGAAAAGTTTTTGAGCCAGATTCACGAAGAGGAAAACAAAATAAGAGACACTTTGTATAACATTAAGGAAACAGTGGTCACCACTGGTCAAGGAGAACAGACAGTAATTGTGCTGAATAAAGTTATAGATCCTACCTTTGGCTTTTTAGTCATGCCGCACAGCCAGAGAGCCGTTTTCAAATATCAAGGGCAATACAAACAGAGTTATTATCACTCACTCTTCAAAGCAGTGACCTTTACTTTGGGCTAGTTTCTTTGGCATGGGAGTTTGGCATGAAGCTACTAAAGCAACCTTAAATAGCAAAAATCTGTTCTTGTAACTACTCTCTCTTAATAGCAATTAAAAAAAAAAAACACTTGACGTCAGGCTCAGAGGTAAAAATGCTTAAGATAACCCACCTGAGACTCCCAGGCAGTCTATTTATCAAAACGAGTTAAAGTCACCTTCTGAGTAATTGCTATGGAGGTGTTTTAGCACAGCAGACAGGCACATTTTCTGTGGGTTGAGCGATTGATCACTAAGTTCTAGTAACAGGTGCATTTTGCTTCTGGGGCCCTGAAACATGACAGCCTGTAGAAAGACTATTAAAATCACTTTGCTAACAAAGAAAAATCAATTATCCTCCACAAGGAGGTGCCCTTCAGCACAATCGATATACAATAGTACAATGTTGAGCTGTAAAGCCTGTGAACAGATTTAAGATTTTGATTAGGTAAAAGGTAAAAAAGGTAGCTATTTTTCATCTCTCTGATGGACTAAAAGAGATAAAGATATATTTTGCTGCAAGTTGAATTTGCTTTTCCTTCAGTAGATCAACGTGTTAAAAGGACAGTTTTTGTGTGTGCGGTTTTTCTTTTCTTTCTTGCTTTTTTTTTTTTAATGTAACCCTTTGTAAAGTATCATTTTACTTGTTTTCAGTTCCAGTACGTTGGGAGAGTCAGAGTTGGTCAGAGACATACTTATGAGACTAGTCGAAGAATAAAAATAAGGAGACATGTGGGAGCCGACACTATCAATTCCATTGTTAAGAGCTCTATTTGAAAGTATATAATATTTGTGATTTTTCTGCTAAATGTAAGAGATATATGAGTTGAGATGTTGGTAAGGTCTTGGTACTTTGCACATTTTTCTACCAACAAATCAATAATCATTTGTCATTTACAGACATATTTTAAGAGTAGAAAAATGACATTTTCCTGGCATTTACAACCTCTGTATTTTCATAAAGCTTTACTTGTGTGCCAACTATCTTTGAAGCAGGTACAAAGCTCAAAATAAACTCTATTTGGGCTGTTCAGATAAGGGAAAAGCACGCTCTCAGTAACAAAGAACTTTATGCTGAGAACATAAGTGCTTTTTTTACCCAAACAAATGTTATTGTTGAATAAAGCAGACAAAACCCACTGAACAATTGTCAGAAATTTTTTTATACTTAGCTAGAGTGTATATATGTTAACGGATATGAAATTCAATGTCAAAAAATGTTAAAGGTCTTGATTTTATAAAATCAGCAACAAAATTCAGTATTTTTATAAAAAATTATATGCATTGATTGAGTATAAAACAGAAATAAAGATATTTTGTGATTTACCTGGTGTTAGAAAGCACACATTATTTAGAGGGTAAGTTTTGTTCAATATAGATCAGCTAATAAGTATCATATACTATAACTTCCAACCTCGTGATTTTGAATTTAAGCAGATTAATCTCTGTTTAATTTTGTACCTGTGAGGCTGTTTTGGCCACAGAGAAGTCACGTAGGTTGCCAGAAAGAAAACAATGTGGTTCTCAGTCTATGCATTCAAAATAAAGATCTGGACATTTGACAGGTAGTGTTAGGAAATGAGGTCAAAATTCCAAAACAGCAGAGCGCTGCAGTCAAAAAACCAGGAGAAGTCTATGAAAGTGTTTGCTCTAACAGTCATATAGATACTGCTGCCAACTTTTCAACTGGAATGAATTAGACATAGCTATGAATTATCCCTGATCTGAATCTCCAGAAGAGAGATGTGTTTATCTCTGATCAGACACCCTCATTGTCCATATGCCTTAATAAATTCTAAAGGGAGTTCTTCAGGCAGATGAAATTAATATAAGAGGGAAGCATAGAGATGAAGGAAAAATGTTTGGGAGAACAATATATTTGGAAAGCTATAGGCAAACCTAAATGGATATTGACAATATAAAATATAATGTTTTAGGTTTAAAATATATAGTGTTTTAAGATCATTGTATTGTCTGGAAAATGGTAAAAATATTCATTTACATTGGATTTTAATCAGTCAAGTAAAGAGTGTTGTAATCTCTAGGTTAGATGTTAACATGTCAAGAAATGTTGTAATGGTAAAAATAGTTTAAGAATGTAAAACTGATGTGTACCCAGTTAATGGATGTGAAATTTAATAACTAAACACAAATAAAAAAGGCTTAGAAGGAGAAAAGATACATAGAACAGATAGAAGAAATAGAAAACAAATTATAAGATTTAAACACCAGTATATAAGCAAATTCATTAAATGTAAATGAAATAAAATTACAATTAAAAATGAAGATTAAAATACTTTTAAAAAAATAAACTCAAAAGCTTCTTTCAAGAGACATGCTTTCCATATTAAACTTCAGAAAGTTAAAAATAAAAGAAGGATAAAAGAATTATTGAACATCACTAACAGAAAGCTTTTGAAACTATACTAATATCAGACAAAACAGACTCTAAGTCAAGATACATTATGAAAGATCAAAGAAATATTTCACAATGATAAAAGGGTAAAACCACTTAGAAAATATAATTTTAAATTTGCATACATGAATAACATAGCCTCAAAATAAATAATGAAAATTTCACAGAGCTACAAGGACAAATGGTTTCATAATTATATTAAAAGACTTTAAAACATTTCTCATTAACTGATAGGAAAAGAAAATAAATCAGTAAGAATATAGAAGAGTTGACTGGCATAATTAACCAACTTGACATAATTGACAAATATAGAATATACAATCCAACAACTACAGAATATAAACTAATTTAAGCTAAAAGTAAAGGGAATTTATTGGCTTATTCTAATTTATGATAACAGGGAAGTCTGTGCTTGTATCTTCAGGATTCAGATGTCATTGAACCCAGGGAGTTAAAAATAGCTTGTGAATTTTTTGCAATTTTTTTTTTTTCCTAACTCAGTTCTGCTTAATTTCACGTGTTTGATCTCATTATCTCCTGCTGCAAATAAACTGCTTTTTTTGGACCCAAAAAATGGACACAAGCTATTCTAAATTTATATTATTCTAGCATTGAAATTCCAAGGGCAAGAGACAATTATCCATAGTGGCACTTACTAAAAAGATTTGGAGAGTACTCTGACCTTGCTTTCATCACATGATAATTCCTTAATTAAACATTGAGAACAGGAAGATGGGTCAAGCATCTGTAGCAGCCCCCATTAACATCCCATAGAGCAGGAGAGAAGATTGCCAAATACAAATATTTTGTATGACTGCATAAGAAGGTCTAAACTTCCATCTTCCAGTACTGTGAACACAAAAACCATCTTTGATGTTGGATCATAATAGAAAATTTACACAAAGGGTTATAATTGATCTGTTTTGCATCACAAATTCATCTTATTTTTTTTTATCTTTTTTAGGGAATATTTTATTTTTTTAATCTTTTGACTTTTTATATGGAAATAATTTCAAATTTTCATAAGTTTGCAAAATACTTCTGTTTTTAAACCACCTCAAATATATTGCAAACACCATGGCCTTTACCCTTCTCAGCCCTTATTTCCTGAATACAAGGATACTCTTTTATATATTATAGCACAATAATCAAAATCAGGAAATTTAATACCTATACGACACTATTATATAATGTACAGTTCATATTCAAATGTATCTAATTGTTTCAATGTATTTAACCCGTTTTCCAATGTTGGATATTTCGGTTCCTCTTTTCTTTCCATATTCATTTTGATCCTATACTTTTTTACCTCTAATACCACAGTAGACTATCTACCTTCTGTGTCTCTTTGGTCTTGTTGCTCTCTGCTTCTTCCTTCTCTTGTTTCTTTCTGCTACCTCCTTCTCTTGTCCCTTCTTTGTGTTGCCTACATCAGATTCAAGCATGCAGTCTGCGTTTCCTCCTTTCTCCTGCTATACAATAGCTACAGTACTATGCTTATTGCCTTCTGATGGTAATGGTTATGCACAGGACTGCAGGTACTTTGGGATTATATGATTCTATAAACATGAGATATTATTCACTCTAAAAATTTTTTTTTCAGCAGAAATAGAAAGGAGAATGTTCCCAGGACTTCACCAATGTTCCTTCTAAGACCAGAGCATATTTACATCTTCCTGTAGCTAGAAAAAAGACAATTACTCTAATATTCCATAAACCAACCTGAACTTCCAGACACTTACCTTAACTGAAAAACTCATTGATTTGTTTTTGCATGGTTACCTTTTATTCAGGAATATGGCTTTGTTATTTTCACTAAAATGACCTTGACATGATTTTTTCTGCTTGTTGATTAAACTTCAGCAAAAGTTAAAATAATGGCACAACAGCTTATCCTGTGACCGAGCAATTTCACTCCTAAGAATTTAACAACAACAAATAAAACTGTAAGATAAAACTACAAAGATAAATCCAACTGGAATTTATAATAATGCAAAACAAACATAAAATCTAAAAGCAACTAAATATCCAAATTGGAAAACTGGTTAAACCATAGAACATCTATACAATTATATTATATTACTTTTAAAAATCATTATGTACAATTGTACTCAGGAACACAGAAAGTTGTCCGGTCAATACATCAAGTTATATATAATTATTGTAGAATTACTCCTAAATTTTAGCAAAAGTTGTGATTAGATGGATTTCTTATTCTGGAGACAAAAAGAAAATAGTGCCTAAAGCAAAAACTAGATATATTCTTTACAAAACCTGTAGACAATTTGACAGTCATTCAGAGCTTCCCCACATTTAGCTTCTGTGCCTGTCACACAAAGGATTCAACCCAGAATCTTACTAAGCTCCATGGGAGGTGTGTACAGTTTATATTCTTCTTCTCTCACCCATCACTATTGGTTAATTCTCTTAGGTATCCAACCTAAGTATAGTGCTGAAACAAAAAGCACAACTCTCCTTTTCCCTTCCTCCAGCCCATAGGCAAAGTTGGGGTATATCTTATGTTAGAACCAGAATGACTGAGTCCTCTTGAAGCAGAAAACAGTGGACATGTGAGCTCTGCAGCTGGTTATCCTATCACAGGCAAGGTAAAGAAGAGCAAGTCAGGTCTGAAATACCCAATACAGTCCAGGATGATTCTGCACATGATTTTTATAACTTTTATCTTCTGCTTCTAGATGACAGAGACAGGGGCTAGTAACAGACTGGTTAGTGCCTTACTTGGACCATATGCAGAGGTAAAGATTACCTCTAGACCGCCCAGCTCAATTCATATCCCTGATCCTCCTCAAGTCTGTATACATAAGATATTTGGAATTCCATTGCCCCATTGTCCTCTTGCTGGGTTTATCAAACTAGCAATAAAACATGACTATTCAATGTTTGCTTAATATTGTACCAAAATATGTCTTGTAGAAGGTAAAATTTAAACAAGTTATTATATCAATTCCTTTGAGACTCTAATACAGAATACAGATAGAACAAGCAGGGAGACATACTTGGAGGGTGAATTTCAAAAGATTTCCCAACATACACGTTTGTAGGGTGACTCAGGGGACAAGCGCAGGGAAAGAAAGAGTTGTTAGAGGATAACTGTTGAGTTCTGTTTAGGACACATTAAATTTGAGAGACTTGGAGAATATCCAATTTGAGGTGTCCAACAATAAATTTGAATTTAGGATGTGAAGCTGGGTTAAGAATTCAATTTTCAGAATACATCAGAATAAGTGGTGTAGGCATCAACGTTTTCAAAGAGATAATCAAGAGAGAATATATGAACTGAGACTAGAAAAAGGCCAAAGATGGCCGCTAGAGCAAGAACTCACACAGGGGACTCACAGGAGAAACAAAAACAGCAAGACAAAGCAATACCTGGTAGTCTCCTAAAGACAGAGGAAGTAGCCAAATGTTACAAAAAGATAGTGTTTGTCTCTAGGTCTCACACAAGTCAACGTAGAATCAAGTTTATGAAAATACTAGAAGGATTTTCATCATAACATGCCCTCTCCGTGTACAGGAGAAATTGTCCCTCTTTCCTGGAATATCTGGTGCGTGACAAAAAGAACCTTCCAGTTTTCCTTGGGGTAGCCTACTTACACGGGTTGGCTGTCCTCAAACTTTAGGTCCTGGTATGATCCCTCTTGTTCCACTGGGTCCTGCTTGCCTTGCTGATGGCTCTTGGACCCTTACTGCTTTTGCTTTGATTTGTTCCTGCTCAGGCTGCAATGGCAGCAGACAGACCACTGTCTACCCCTTACCCGATTTCTTTCAACATTGCATTTTTCAGATATCCTTTGTTTCTCAATGCTAATGTTTCTAATAGGCCGCAAGTGATGGAGGCCTGAGGTATTAAAGGGCTATTTTTGCACTTTTAACTTTCTATTTTCAATGTTTTGCTCTTTATGACCTATAATTGAGTTAATATATTCAAAGACATTCTACGCAATAATGCATAAAGGGTCACCTTCATCAAACTGGAATCTCCAAAACCTCAACTCTGGAATTTTCTGTCAGAACAATTTGGTGGCTCATAATGTGTAAAGACTTAAGGCACACCTCAAATCTCGGATCTTCAAACCCATGCAGTATTCTGTAATGAACTGCAATACTGAATAACTATTTAAGTAGACCTGTCCATCTAATCTCTCCTGTCATTCATAAATGAGCCAGGATGGGACTATTGAGCTGATCCTTAAGGAAAATTTAAAGGACCCTCCAGTCAGCTTATTTCAGATCTTGATATACTGACCTCACCGGCATCACTGGCAATGTACTTAAAATCAGTCTCTCCAAACCAGGATACCAATGTTCTTACTCCAGACCACGGTGACACTCAGAATCTTCCCCCACACACTTTCTTTCTTGGTTTATTTCTTTCTGTCATTCAAGAATGTCTGATTTTAAGATCCTTGGAAACAGATGTGATGATGATAACTGTAATCTCCACTATCAATTTCCCTGTGATATTAACATAGAATAAAAGACAGTAACAGTGGATGGGGGACAGGGCCGCTCATAAACCCATGGCCCTTCTTTAAGACTCTCCCCAGAGGAACTCACAGTTCCTAGAAAATGAGTCTCCAGGGTCTAATTATCGTCTTCATCCATCTCTTGCCTCAACTAATTGCATCTTAATTGATCAACTTGTCTCCACATTTGATAGTCCCTAGTATGTCCTACATACATCTACAAAAGAACATTTTTAAAACAAAAATATCAGTCTTCACAGTTCTGCTAAATAGTTTTTAATGACTCACCTTAGCCAAAGCCGGATTTCTAAAACATGCTTTATATTAAGAATCACTTGAGCCTTTTAAATTTATTTTATAAATTAAATTAGCATACAGTGTAATTGACTTTTCTTTTGGTTTACAATTCTGTGAAATTTCATGCATGTAGTACGTACCGTGTTTCCCCCAAAATAAGACCTAGCCAATCAGCTCTAATGCGTCTTTTGGAGCAAAAATTAATATAAGACCCGGTTTTATACATCATATTATATTAATTAGTTACGTTATGTTATGTTATGTTACGTTATGTTATATTAAATACCCGGTCTTATACTATAGTAAAATAAGACTGGTTCTTATATTAATTTTTTTCTCCAAAAGATGCGTTAGAGCTGATTGTACAGCTAGGTCTTATTTTTGGGGAAACACGGTAGTAGTAGGCAGAATAGTACCGTCCCCAAATTTACAGCCCACCCACATTTCCTTCTCTTGCCATGGAAGAATGTCACTCTCAGTTTCAGCCACTCTCAATAACCGCAACCCAGACATAATTCCTCATATCTTCCATCACACAAAAGTGAGATCAGTGGATCACCTGTAGCAAAACCAGGTTAGGATTCCTGGACCCTATCCCAGGTCAACTAAATCTGAAACTCAGGAATCTTTAAGGCAAATCCCCTAATGATTCTGACGTTAAAGAACCCAGCTCTAGTAGAACAAAATGTGGAGTAGTGATGGTGTTCTTACAGATTGTAGGTGCATTAGAACCATCTTGGAAGCTTTATCAGGATGAGGATGCTTCCAGTTTTTTTGGTTTGTTTGTTTGTTTGTTTGTTTTTTCTGTTGTGTCATTGGGAGTTGGGGGAATGGGGTGCATGGTTTAAGAAAGTTTCCAGAATATTCTGACAATCTCAGATTCTTTCTCTTTTTCCCTATATTCCTCTCACCTGCCAGTCACTATTATCTACCTGAAATTGTTCACCAAATTTATGTGCTTGGGTCATACATTATTTCACCTATAAAGATGTCTTCATATCCACATTCAAGCAAGATTAACTGCTTGGATAACTGTACTCCAATACTTATTAAATATTTATAATACAAAATTTCACTCCCTGAATTATGTCAGTGATCTCTGTGTCTTTCTTGTGTACTGGACTGTGTGTTCCTCAAAAGAAGGAGCCGCGTCTTCATTGTTTTTGTCATCTCCAGAGCCTGTTCAATAAATATGTTGAATTAATTAAGAATTACATGTTTTGTAAACACGACAAAACAAATATCTCAGTAACAGTAATAGGGAAGTCAGTGAGACAATTTCTAGGTCGTAACTTTGACTCTCTTGTCTCCAGAAACCTCTGTATGGCCTGATACAAAGCAGTTCTGTTCTAAATTTTCTTAACTTTCTTATTATGAATGTCAATAGAGTGATGACCTTCTCCTTTAAAGATGTCATTTCCACTATGAGAAATTTAATGATGAATTCCAATATTATTTTCCTTGAAATTCAGAGAGGATATTAAGGGCCAAAGCAGTTTGTTTATTCATATTAAGTTCCCCTCCTTGCAGAAAGATTACTATGTATCCCCACTCTGGAACTCAAGCATGGCCAGTTGACGTTCTTGACCAATGACTATGAACAGAAGTGCTAATGTCATGTCTGAGTAGAAGGTCTGAGAGCCAGCAGATGGTTGCCATGCTCTTTTTCCCCATGTCGTAACAACCATCAATGTTCTGGCCTGAAATTACACCATCATAATGAAGTCTAGAACAGAAATGTAGCCGACCCATGGTGGATATGTAGATATAAGGCTCCTGTGACTTTGGACTCTTTCTTGGACAACCATCAGCATCTTAGAATTCCCACGCAGGTGTGACAATAAACCTGAATATGGAAAACTTAACTATTAAGCTGGATATAGTGAGTGTGTTTAAATTTTTTTTGAGCTCTTCTGAGGTACAGTGTGAACTTAGGTTCACTTAGAAGAGTGTGTGTGTGTCTGTATTTAGGAGTTTAGCTGTTATACATCCTGGAAGATCTACTGGTATGTAATGCCAGCGGTCTACAGATGTTATACATCCTACAACACACAAGAGAACCTCGTTCAAGAATAGTTTGGCCCAAATGCCCACTGCTCTGGTAGAGAAACACTGGACCACAAAAACCACTTGAAAACATGCAGGTTAATTTAAAAAAGAAAGAAAGGAGAGACAGGGAATGTGCAGATTCAACAGTTGTACTCATAATAAATATATGTAAAGTGTATATTAAGATTTGAATTTTTATTGAAATAGGTTATTGAATCTGTTCAGAAAGTCATCACATTCCTAAATTTATGGCATATTCTTGAGTTCATTCTTTAATCAAAAGGTGAAACTTGAAGACTCTCAGATATACAGTATCTCCCCTTTCCAGGATTTTAATTTTTACTAATGTGGATATAAATTTATTCATTCTCAGCCTATCCAATTGAGTGGAGGGTTTTTTGCCCGTTAGGAAATATTGACTCTCTTTTGCTACAGATGTTGTTCACCTGCAGACTACCTCTATTTTGTTCCTTTCCCTTTTAACAATGCTATACATATTTTGATTTTTCATCATGAGCTGATCCTGCCACTTCAGGATCTTTCTTTGTTGCTATGCTCTGATTTCCCTCTGCACCTTTTCATTATTCTAGAAAAGCATGTTTCCAAAAGGAATAAATTCAGTCTTCCAAAACGGACCTAAGTGTATATTCAGAAACTGATGAATCTTTTTCAACCTCATCTAATAGGTCTAACATCCTGTTACATCTCTTGGGTGATACCTGACATTGTAAACTCATTCGCAAGTTGCTGTTTGCTCTCAGTGTCACCTTGTTGCATCCTGCTGAATGTTTCTCTCCTTTCCAAGTTACTCTTGTGCTTTTCATTTGATATATGGATTTCTCAGTTGCACCCAGGCGCTGCTATAATTTTACTGGCCTCACTGCTTTTAGTGGCACCTCCCCATTTAGTATGAACTATGAATTTTATTGGAATGCTTCTACTCTTTCCCATTTATTTAATTAGGTACCATATTTAACTTCCATCATGAGGGCTGTATCTAACATGAAGTCTACACCATCATATGATTCGTATCCTGAACACTAAAAAGTCAGGCCACTGAGAAAGCTTGTGCTATCTTCTTCATGAATCTTTAGTATAAAGCCAGGCAGACTGGATGACTTAAAGAATTGTCTCATTCTGAGACACAGAAAAAGATCAAATAACAGCATCATGACAGAATCTTGGAGCATTAAGTGAATTAAATAATCCAGTGATATAAGTAACTATTTTCAAAAGCATAAAAATATTTGAGGCCAAATCTATTTTCTCCTTTCTCTAAATCTGAATTGATTGTATATAATGTCTGAAATCATGGGGTGCATTCTGAATCCTTTATTTCATTTCTTTTTATCAAATCTGAGAAAGCTGTGTGAATGTTAATATGTACTGAATAAATTCTGTGATCACTATAGCACCTTATAATGATGTGTTCCCAAGCTGCCATATCACGGTTGATTATTACTTCTTTCTCTTTGCAATCCTTCATTTCATTTCCATTCCTTACCCCAGTGTTAATATTCCTGACTATTTGAATTCATCTTAGAGTTCATGAGACGCTGTATCAAATGTTTTGCTAAAATCCCAATGTATTACATCTCCCACATTGCATTCATCCACTAATCTTGTAATTCAATAAAAAAAGCAATCAGATTTGTTTGGCATGATTTGTTCTGTGTAAACCCATGCTGCTTATTGCTCAATGGTGCTTAAATGATAAGCAGTGCTCAATGCAAATTTTCTCATTTAACTTCTCATTTTAGCTCAGAAAAGTTTACAGTGTTTTTCTTCATAGATCTTATCCTGCCGCACAGCTCATTTCTAGGTCCTAGAAACCAGAAATCAGAAAGGACCTACTAGTTTTACCATGGTACCATTTTTCTCTTTCTGGTTTTATAGTAACCATTTCCCTCATTCATTATCCCTACATCTTAATTTAGAATTTCATTAAATTTATTATGTAAGTAATCCCTTTATTCCTATTTTTCCATAACATCTTTTTAGGAAAAGTGTTAATTGATGGTGGGGGTGCAAGAAGACTATAAGAATAAAATGTATTTCAAACATCTCTATTGAGAATATAGAGTGATGGCTTTGTTATATTTATGCAATGTCCTTATCCATATTATTCATGTAATGCAATAATGATATAGTTGTAATTTATTGCTTAAGTCTGAATGTCACGTGTAATGGATGCTAGTCATTTCATTTTAACAGATTCTTTCACTTACACTTGACCATAATTTAAATTTATGTTATGGATTGAATTGTGTCTTCCCCCCCAAAAAAAAGATATGTGGAGTCTTAAATCCATCATGTCAGAATGTAACCTTATTTGGAATTAGGGTCTTTACAGAGGTAAGATAACATGAAGTCATTAGAATAAGCTCTAATCCAATATTACTGGGGTGCCTTTCTGTAAAGAGAAACAGTATATAGAGGCAGATGCAGAGGGGATTGGATGTGAAGACACATGAGAAAAATCCAACTATCCACCAAAGAGAGAAGCCTGGAACAAATCCAGTGTTTGGAAGGTGCCAGCCCTGCCAACACCTTGATTTGGGACTTCTAGTCTCCAGAATGTGTGACCATAAATTCCGCTGTTCAAACCATGCTGTTTGTGTTACTTTGTTTCAGCAGTTCTAGCAAACTAACACTTTGCCTATCCTATATGCATATATTGTCATATTGTTTTATTCTCATTATTCTTCTGATACTTTTCTAGAACTTGAGAAATATTACTGCTTTTATGCACATGTACCACATCAGCAGGCTTTAAGGTCTCATAGGAATCAAAACCCTCTTATGGAAAATGGAAGAAAAAAAGGACATTCTATATTCAGGGTTTTTCCCATTCTGAAGATTGATAGTACTATTTTTAGGGACTTTGAGAAAAACTGGACACCAAGCAGGCAATTCTACTTCTTTTTAAGTTGCCAGTTACTTAAGGGAATTAGTTCTCATTCATTATGCAAGAGCTTGATGGGACTGTAAGAAAGATGCCATCCCCTTTACAGGCAAGGAGTGAGTACACAAACCAAGGGCAAACTCTTGGGTTCTCTCTCCTGGGTTCCAAATATTGGGTAAAGGGGTGCAAGAAAAAGAGATCCAAGATGGCAGAGTAAATAAACTGTGGTTGCCTCATCCTGTGAACACATCAAAATTACAACTAAATTATACAAAAATCAACCAGGAGAACCATCTGAAGACTAATTGAACAGAAGTTTTATAACTACGGATATAAAGAAGAAGCTACATCATGACTGGTACGAGGGGCAGAGACATGAAACAGGCTAGTACCACACCCACATGTGGTGGTTAAAAATCAGGAGAGATATCTCGACCACAGAGATTCCTCATGAAGGAGCGAGGGACCCCAGCCCCACACAAGGCTTCCCAGCCCGGAATACTGGTGCCAGGAAGAGGAGCCCACAAAGCATCTGGCTGTGAAAAATAGTATGGATACCAACTGTCTGGGTGGGACAGAAGGCTGTGAAAAACCCAGATGTCCAATTAAGGGGCTTGTGCAGGCACTCGCCCTGGGCTCCAGTGGAGGAACGGTGACTCGGAGGGTGTCAGAGGCATATGAGGAGAGACTGAGGGGTATAAATTTGGGGTGAGGACTGGAAGGACAGTTGCCATTTTCCCTGTGAGGGGTCCTGTTCCATGCAGCTGTCAGACTGGCACCATCTTTCCTGCGTTGAGTCTCTCCCCAATGCCTATGACCAAATCTGAATCTGAATTGGTATGGTGAGCTGCGATTGCTCCATCCTGGTGACTCACTGAGACTCCGTCACACCCAACTCCATACTGCAGGAGGCTTTATCGGGGGCTGAACCTTATGGGTGCTGGCAGGTGACAGCAGGCCTCTTATGGAGCTACTCCAGACCCGGTACTGGTAGCAGCCATCCTTGGTTCAAAATGTGGCCTCTGCCATGTGCCTCCAGGTACTGCACAGCCAGGGACCAACCATGGATTGCTTTGTAGCTCCTACCAGTTACTTCTCTGCCAGTTACAAGCAGTAGCTGACATGGGCCTGCACTGGAGTGCCTCCCACAAGGCCCTAAAACCAACATACTTGGAGGTTGGCTTCAGATCACAGCAGAGCACCACCCAATTAGCCCCACAAGTGGCACACCCCAAGGGCCATCTCAACAGGCACCAGACTCAGTTGGGGCAAATCCCACTCCATGCAGTTACCCCCCCACACACAGCAGCCTATAAACTGTGGACGTGGCCAAACCCCACAGCAAATCAGCCTGAGGGTCAATCCCACACACTGACATGCCAATAGCAACCAAGGCTCCAATGCAACAGAAGAACACATACAACCCACACAAAGGACACTCTTGCAGCACCCACTACAGATGACCAGGGACACTGTGCCACTGAGCCCCACAGGGCATCTATTACATAAGGCCATGTGGCCAAAACCGGTGTGGTAGCCTATCTACTTGATATATAGAAGCAAACACAGGGAGGCAGCCAAAATGAGGAAACAAAGAAATATTTACCAAATGAAAGAACAGGATAAAACTCCAGAAAAAGAACTAAATAAAATGGAGGCAAGCAACATACCAGATACAGAGTTCAAAACACTGGTTATAAAGATGCTCAAGAAACTTAGTGAGAACTTCAACAAAGAGATAGAAAGCATAAAAAAGAACACAGACACCAAGAAAAAAACAAAAACAAAAAACGTCAGAAATAAAGAATATAATAACTGAAATGAAGAATACACTAGAAGGAATTACAAGCAGACTAGATGAAGCAGGGTATCAAATCAATGATTTGAAAGACAAGGTACCAGACAACACACAATCAGAACAGCTAAAGGAAAAAAAGAATAAAAAAAAAATGAGGATAAGAGACCTCTGGGACACATCAAACATAACAACATTTGCATCATAGGGATAACAGCAGGAGAAGAGAGAAAGCAAAAAATTGAGAATCTATTTGAAGAAATAATGAAATGTTTCCTAACCTGGCAAAAAAAAAAAAAAAAAGAAAAAAAAGACATACAAGCTCAGGAAGTAGAGTCCCAAACATGATGAACCCAAACAGGCCCACACCAAGACACATTATAATTAAAATGTCAAAGGTTAAAGACAAAGAGAGAATCCTAAATGCAGCAAAAGAAAAGCAATTACCTACAAAGGAGCTCCCATAAGACTGTCAGCTGATTTCTAAACAGAAATTTTGCAGGCCAGAAGGGATAGGCAGGAAATAGTCAAAGTGATGAAAAGAACAGCCTTACAACCAAGACTATTCTACCTAGAAAGGGAATCATTTACAATCAAAGGAGAGATAAGAGCTTCCCAGACAAGAAAAATCTCAAGGAGTTCATCAGCGTCAAACCATTATTACAAGAAATCTTAGAGGGACTTCTTTAAGATGGGGAAAAAAAAAAAAAAGTTTTTTAAATTAATAAAATGGCAATAACTATATACCTATCAATAATTACTTTCTATGTAAATGGATTAAATGCTTCAATAAAAAACATAGGTTGGCTGAATGCATAATAAAACAAAAGCCTTACATATGCTGCCTACAAGAGACTTCAGATTGAAAGTCATACACAGACTGAAAGTAAAGGGATGGAAAATGTTATTTCATGGAAATGAAAACAAAACAACAAAAACATAAAACTGAAGTAGCAATACTTATAGCACAAAATAAACTTTAAAAAAAGACAAGAGACAAAGAAGGACCCAGTGTTCCCACTTTTGAGTATTTATCCAAGGAAACCCAAAACACTACTTCAAGTGGACATGTGCATCCATGTGTTCATTGCAGCATTATTTACAATAGCCAAGATGTGGAGGCAGCCTGGGTGTCCATTGGATGAATGGACAAAGAGGAGATGGTACCTATATACAATGAAATATTATTCAGCCATGGAATGGAATAGGTTCTTGACATCTGTGGCAGCATGGATGGACCTGGAGGGTATTATGCTGAATGGAGTATGTCAGACAGAGAAAGATAGATGCAATGTGATTTCGCATATACGTGGAATTTAAAGGAAAAAATAAACAAACAAATAAAACAGATACAAACTTATGGATACAGAGAATATTTTGATTGTTGCCAGATGAGAGAAGGGTTGGACATGGGTAAAAAGGGGGAAGGGGTTAAGAAATACAAGTTAGTTGCTACACAGTAGTCATGGGGATGTAGGGTATAACACAGGAACATAGTCAATAATATTGTACTAACTATTTGGTGTCAGATGGGCACTAGATTTTCTGGGTGATAGATGGGAGGGATGTTGGGGGGCAGGGTGAAAAAGCTGAAAAGATGAAGAAGTACAAATTGGTAGCTACAAAATAGTCATGGGGATAGAAAGTAAAGCATAGAAAACAGTCAATAATATGATAATAACTATGTATAGTGCCAGGTGAGCAGTAAACAAGGGGGCCACTTCTTCAATTTATACAAATGTCTAACCACTATGTTGTACACCTGACATTAATATAAAATAATATTGTCAACTGTAATTGAAAGATTAACAGGTGGGCAGGAAGGTGAAGGGCAGTAAGTAGTCCAAATTTCCAGGTATAAAACAAGTCATGGGGACGTAAGATACAGCATGGGGAATGTAGTTAGTAATATTGTTGACACCATGGCATGATGTCAGATGGTTGCTGGACTTATCCTGGTGATAGCTTCTTTAGGTATATAGATGTTGAATAACCATGGTGTATGCCTGAAAATGCTATAATGTATGTTACCTATATTTTTTAATACAAACCTAAAAAAGAGAGATGCAAAAAAAAAAAAAAGTATTTATTTCGGTAATACTGACCTGAATAAATTTATGATTATTTCCTGCTATTTTGATTTTTTTTAAGCTAAGGTCTTTGTTATTTCCATCAGTTTTACCATCTACGCACTATTCTTCTAAAGCTCCTTTTTCAATTTAAAACAGGTAGTCATGGTGCATTCATTTTCATCAGGACATATCTATAGTTCATAAACCTTAAAATCTATCTAGTTCAGCCTCACCAAAAAACATACAGATGTCTATGTCCCTTATTCCTATAAATCCCATCATTCCTTGACTGATATATAACATACAGAAATATAAAAATAAAATTTATGATAACTCTTGTGGACCACAACAGATATAGAGGGGGGGAAAAGGTTAATTTTATCAGGTAGGGGGAAGTTTCAGGGATATCTCTCCTGGAGAGATAGTGTGATGATTCAATCACAGAAAGTCATTATTAGAGACTTTCTGATCTAGGGTGCAGGTAAAGTGAATATTGATTTTCCAAATTTGAAAGTAAAATTGGGTACTGTTAATAATATGCAAAGATAAAATTGGTGCACTCTCCCAGACACACAGAGACTATCTGGGGTACTAGGGCAGGTAACAACTCATGAGCTTCCTGCTATAAAATTGTCACTAAAATGGACTATTGGATGGAATGGGTCAAGAATTAGAATAACTCAGAAGAATGCTGTACTCATCTCAATTGCCTTTTTAAAACATCATTGGTAGGTTAAGGACAGGGGGTCATTTGTTAGGGTGTGTACCAAGGATAACTATAGCATCTATGAATGGGGCCCCTTGGCTTTGAAAATCTCCCAATCAGTTGGTTTCTGTTGCTTGGAACTGTCAAATACTCATATAATGACCTCTTTATAATACAGTGAGGAGTCCCAGTATGTACGTGTACACAGCAAGTGCACACATTAAATGCTTTTAATCAAGATGCTCAGGATCATGGCAGTCCAGAAGATATTGACTTGGCAGTCTGCCCTGCCTTGATTTTTTAGTTAAATTTTCAACATCCTCCTGTATTATGGGCCACATAAACTAACACTTAGTGATTCATTAAATGTTTCTCTTTATAGTAACAGGCATGATTGAACTTAAACAGTCATTATGTTTGAATAAAACTATCCCTTTTCCCCACTGTAACTTACATTAAGGCCACTTTTTAACCATATTCCTTTTGCATAGATTCTGTGCACCAAAGGATAGAATGTTTCAGCCTAATTATTATAATATACCACATTGTGTAGTTTTCTAAGTATGTGTTAGATTCACATGGGTTAGTCTTATTTAGTTTTAGGGCAGGGATCACTTTTTATAAATCTATCGTATCTTCCATAGACTCTACATATTGGGGGGGAGGAGTAATTTGGATGCAGAACATAGTACATAATCAACTGATTTTTAAAGCAGTGTTTAAAAATGTTTAAGCAGTGTTTAAGTATGTAAGACGTTATAATTTGTAGAAAATTCATATTTGGGATTTTGAAGGATTAAATGAATGGATTTCCCAACATAAAAGAAATTGAAATAAATAATCCAAAGTCTGTTCTAATATGAATGATGTAATATTCACTCAATGAACCAATCAGCGTGCAGCGTATTTCTTCTTTGGAATCTAAATTACCCAAATATTTATTTTCATATTTCTTCGTGTTTTGGTTGTAGAAACACTGCTTCAGGGTTTGTACATAATCACAAATTTAAGTAAAAATAAACAGTATATTTTTGGGAAGAAGTCTTTTTTCAGTTGGTTCTATTTCATAATTTGCTTGATACTGAATTTCAGAGGTAAGCATGAGAAATAATTAAAATGACAATTTTATGGGGTATTTATAACTTTACCTATTTAAACCTGCAAAATCAGCTCTTTGTGAAATAAACAAGTAAAAATCAACAAAACAAATTTGGAATGTATCACACTTAGGCCTGGTATTTTCTGGGGAAAAATTAAATATAATAATACACTCTTACCTAATCAGATGCTGCCTTTTCAATAATAAACCAAAAGTTTACTCTGTAAGTGAATGATTCTAAACAAGTCACCTTAACTTATGTGATTAAGTACCATATTTCAAGGAACAGATCTTGAAAGGAACCTATAAGAGATCTGAAAAGTCACAGAAAAATATTCAATTTGTTTTACTTTAGGAAGTTCTCAGTGCTTAGAATAAAGATATGATGAGGAGATGGTGGAGAGATGCCCAATTTATCTTGATAGCCTAATTTCACATTAATTAAATACTGTTATTAAAGCTAGCATGTTTCTAATTGGGAATTTTTTTTTCCTTAAAAAGTTATCCGAAATTATCACTGTCTTAAAGAGTTTAAGCATAGCTTCAGTATCGTTGTGTCTTTATAATATGTTAACTAAATTTGTCAATTCAAATGAAAGAAACATGAGTGAAAAAGATCAAGTTAGATGGACATGGCTTGTTTTAAGGGGCTGTTTTTATTTGTTAACATACACTTACGTAACTGAGTTATTTCCAAAACATCCAATAAATTAGTTATCTAAATGAAGTTTTTTTCCTGCAACAATCATTGGGGCTTTGTAGAAATAATGTTTATACATATACATAATGTGCATTTTTCACTTCTTAAATACAACTATTAAACTATGGTATAAAATCAAGGCCAACCATTAATAAAAAAGTAATGTGAATTATTAGAAAGCATAAAGTTGTATGTTTTTCACATTTCTAATTCTAATATAAAACAAAGTATCTCCTGTAGTATTTTTAATAATAGTTAAAGCATTATTTGGAAATAGTGGTGATGGATGCACAACTTTGTGAATGTAATAGAAGCCACTGAATTGTGCAATTAAAAATGATTAAAATAGCAAGTTTTGTTATATATATTTTACTACAATTTTTTAAATGGAAAAAAATAGAGAATTCAATGTGTAAGAGTATTTTAAGTATAAAGTAAAATATTTCTGTCAAATTAAAAGGTAGGATAAAATTTTGCAGTTTAAAATATAGTGCCCCATGCATTTTTATCTTCTCATTATATCCCCCACCACATTTTTCTTCTACCAATAAAATTCACTTTCTACAGGACAAATAGTTTTACTGGATACACAGAAAATTAAAAGGTATGTAAGAGGTTATAATCCCCTTTGCAGCAATGTGACTTTTTTTAAATTGATTTTTTTTTATAAAATAGTTTCTATGCTTTCAGTTCTACCTTCTACTTCAAAAATCCAGTTGTTGTTTCTTCTGAATCATGTGACTTCAAATCTTCTAGGTTTTAAAGTTTTCTGGGGAAAAGTCATAAAAGCAGTGTTAATTTTCTGAAGAGTTTGATCAGTACATGTGTCTCTGGGGATCATTAAGCTCTATCCCTGTCCAATAGGAAAAAAAAATCACTTTGATTTCTAAATGCTTAAAGACTCAAAATACATACATACATACATACATACATGCATGCATACATACCTACATACATAATTATGACTTGTGTTAGTGTTGTTTAAATAGTACTTTTTTTTTCAGATTTTTCTGTAGACTATTCAAAAATTGTTAAAGAAATAAATTCTAAGTAAGAATGTTTAAGGAAAATGTGAGTCATGGTTACCTACATTTTTAAGTTATTAAAAATTTAAATCAAGAAAGGTGCTAGGTCCAGATTAGTCAAAGAAAGTAGGGCTTATGAGTTTGCTTGGGATCACATGACATCTTGACACAAAGACAGTTTGGTTTTACCATTAGCCTCAGCTTCTCAGACAAAGCCAATCGAGTGATGGAGGCAGTAATGTATGTGTCACGTTGACTGGCTCATGGGAGTCACTGAAATAATTTCGATAGTCCCTTTAGCAAAATTTCTTCCCAATACAGTTGCTGAAGGGAAAGAGGAAAAAAGTATTTAAAGAGATTAGAACATAGACCTAGAAAAAGTTTTATCAGGTATCCTGGGATCCGTTACCAGAAAGAGAATCATACTTGATAATTGACAGAAAGAGTACAAAGACACTACTCAAGTGTCTTGGTCATAAATTAAATGATTAAGATGTTCCAGATGCTTAGAAGCAAGTCAAAACTTTAGACAACATTTATCAGTTTTAAAATGTGCCGTCTTCCAGAGTGATCACGATACTCTAATATTTTCAGTTTCTGGGCTTTTATTTTAGATTTAAATTTTGAGCATATTTAATTTGCTATAATCACATGAATTTCATAGCATGTTTTCTCAATCCATAAGTATTATTCTAATACATCCAAGCGAATTAAAAAATTTCTTTCTCAATAGAAACATCATTTTAGAATGGAAGTAAATATCAGTCGATATGCCAAAAAAAAAAAATATACCACCTTACATGTGAATTCATAAACCATAGCTACTCTATATATACTTTTAATTGAACATTCTCAAATGATCAATATTTCTATAAAGGCATTCACTACTCTAATCAAATTATCTCTTCTTAAACTATATTTTTCTATAATTTCTTTTTATAAATCTTTCTAAACCAAATCTTATAAGTTTAAAGAAAGAAAAAAAAAGAGCCAAGCCCTGAAAGTACTAGCTGTGTTGAGCAAATTGGGCCAAATTCTTCAGTATCATGTCCAACACTGATAGCTTATGGAAACTTGGCTTTTATGCAATTCTTATCATAATTGCTCAATATGTCCATTTGCTTTCTTTCACTTCCTCTTATTACTTTTACCCAATTACTATTTTTTAATACGTCTATTTCTCCCCTGCCTCATATCAAACTGCAACTGGAAAATATTTCGCACTCATTTATTTTTAAGTTTTAGGTGTTCTCTTTTAAGATACCAAGTAAGTAACATTCAGATGGCCTTCTCCTCTGTAATGTTTTATCATTATAAATTCTGAAAATGCTGCCTTATAGACAAAGCGGCTCACTTTAGGAACTCCTATAATCTGGCCAAATGCTATAATATTGGGTAATAGATTTATTTCCTTGTCATATAAAGGTAAGTTGACTCATATTCTAGAATTGTTCTTCTGAGTAACAGGCATATGCTACATATTATTACCTAATAGTAATCACTTGCAGATGTTAAGACGACATAGTAACAACTCACTAGCACCAAATTTATTTAAAAAAATATAATCGGTCTTGGACAACAGAATTAAATGTGCTACTACTCTGTAATTATCACACCTGTGTTTTTTTCCCCTATTACATAATGTTTACATGAAGGGGGATTAAATAATCTAAAAGCTTGATGGGATTACCAGATGCTTTGATGAAATAGATGAACTCGAATATAGAATGCAATCTGTACCATTTATGCAGAATAAAGCAGAGACTATCTCAATGGTAAACAATGTTCTTCAGTAATTTCTAGTCATAATTTCATCAATAGAACTTTTTAATCCATAGGTAAGTCAATCAGTGTTTTTACTACACAGTGTCGTCCTGTGTGGTAGGCTGAATAAAAACAACTCCCCACCACCACCTCCATACTCATGTCCTGATCATGGGAACGTATGAATATGGTATCTGGCAAAAGGGACTTGGATAATGTGATTAAGTTAAAGATCTTGAGAGGGGGAGATTGTCTTGGGTTATCTGGGTGGACCCTAAATGTAATCACAAGTGTCCTTATAAGACACAGGCAGAGGGAGATTTTACTACAGTGGAGGAGAAAGGGATGTGACCATGGAAGCAGAGATTTGAATGAAGCCAGGAGCCAGGAGTCAGGAATGTCAGCAGCCTCTATAAAAGTGGAAGATGCTAGAGTGGGATTCTCTGCTGGAACCTCCAAAAGAACCAAGCCCAAGAGACACCTGATTTATTCCCTTTAGACTCATTTTGGACTTATGATCTCCAGTACTGTAAGAGGATAAATTTGTGTTGCTTTAAGCTAATGAATGTATGGTAATTTGTTACATCTACAGGAAACTAATACAGGCATACCTCAAAGGTATTGTGGGTTCCTTTCCAGACCACCGTTAATAAAGCGAGTATCTCAATAGTGAGGCATAATCTTTTTGCTGATGGACAGTCTTGTCTTCAGTTTGTAAAAAAAAACACAACACCTTTGAAGCACAATCAAGTGGTGTGCAATAAAACTGAGGTATGCCTGTACAATCTGTAAAAAATTTCAGTTAAATGATCTACAAGGTCCTTCTATGATTTGAGAAAACTGCTCTGCACTATCAGCATTGTGGATTTTTATTTTTAAGCATTTTTAATAGGCATAACTTAAGAGAAAATTATTTTTCATTTGTTATTTGGGATGTAACATTGTTTGCTGTTATTTGTCAGTTGAATATTAGTATGTCATCATTAAGAGGCAGTAAACACTAGGGGAGATATTTTAGTTACTTTTACCAAGTTGAAGAAAAAATGTTTAATTTTTAATTGATTTCTATGTTTGAGTAGCCAATTCAGTTAGAAATTCAAAACACAAGAATGTTGCAGAAATCAGCTGCCAGATTTATTAATCTATCTGAAAATAGAAACACAACCAAACAAAAAGTAGAATAAAAATAGAACTTAAAGAAAAAAACCAAAAAACAAAAAACTTCAGATCCATTTCCCAAGATTGTATAATGCAATGTTTTAAACCCTTCTGTATTGGAAATATCCTTAATGTTGGCCAATTACTTATTTTGTTCAGTGAGTCACTACCTTAAACAGTAAAATATATAGTTTGTCCTTAAATATTATATAATTAATAACAGTTTCTCTTTTGAACACTTAGATAACTGATATGTCAATTCTTCCCTACTGGCAAACTAGAAGTGTAATTTTAAAAAGAAAAAAAGAAAAGGAAAAAGAAAAAGAAGAAGAAATAGAAAAGGAATACAATTTTCATTTAAATCATATTTTAAAGACCCACTTTCAATTTTTCCTTCAAAAAAAAAAAAAACAATTCTCCTTCAATTTCTCCAAATACAACAATTTTCCTTTCAATAAAACTTTAGCTAGCTATTTTAAAACCTGTTTTTTATTCTAAGTACTATAAATGGCTACATGAGCATAGTGGGGTGAAAAAAATGTTCTGATTTTTAAGGCATATTTATTAGCCCACAATGGGCCTAACGGTGTATAATGTATGTGCAGAACAATCATAGAAATCAAAGGTTACACACATGTTGAGATTAGAAATTTTTTGTAGGATTAAATGTGAATAATATCAATTATGATATGTGGATTTCCCAATAACTGTTCGATTTAGAGATGTGTGGGAACATGGGTGGCTGAAACATCTTTCAACAATCTTTCCTGTGCCCATCATGAAATGGCTTTCAGGGGTTGTTTTCAAATTTGTGTTTAGAATTTTTTTTTAACATTTTGCTATAAACTCTTAAAAAACTGTTGTTTCTCTGGGATATTGATGGACTGAACAAAATTCATTTTTGTTACCTGGCTGGGTTAGCAAGTTATTCAAGAGATACCATGACCCCATTCACTTACGGTGTTTTCAATGTGAACGGAACAACATATCCTGCTTTCAAAATTTTCTCCAAATGCAAAACAAAAACAAAACAAAAACCTTTGAAACTTTAAATCTTTAAATCTTCTTTCAAACAATCCAATAACATTTACATGAGTGTCAAAACAAGATGATGGATATCAGTGCCAGCACTATGTCATACAGCAACTTCCTCATATACTTTAACAGTTTGTAAATAATTTTCCATTTCACGAAAAGTTACAAAAGTTTCCACAGTTTCCTTAGCAAGCTGAAGCTTACTCTTCATTTGTCAGTGTGCATCAAAGCTGCTTATAGCATAGCATGGCATAAGCTATTTTTTAAGCAATAAATGGTTTGAGTCATCTATTTTGTCCTGAAATGCTATCTGTAGTTAACTGCATTGCTTATAAATGGTAATAGTAAATTCAGCATGAAAGAGAATATTACAGAAAAGACAGCAGCAGAAGCATTAGCATTATCTAATATTTATATATGTTATCAACATAACACAGCAGTAAAAGGTTTAAATGCATATCAGTGGGTACCATCTCTAAAAATTACTATAGTACCTATTTAAGTGTATTGGATATTTTTCTTAAGGAATGCTTGCTGTGTCTAGAACAGCATAATATGTGATTTAGTACAGTTAATTCTTATTGATTAAATAATGTTTTTATGTGCTAAAGGAAGTGAAAAGACACGAATATTTTTTGCTTCATTGTGATCCCAGATTTAACATTTAAATGAAGGTCTCAAAGGACCATGATGTATCTTTATTTAACAGAAATGGGCTTCAAACTTTTTAAATGATAGTATGATTTGTATCTAAACAGCAAGGTGGCACCAGATACATGTAACGCTACTGGCCTGTGACTCAGTTTGAAGCCAGAGTCCAAAATCGTGCCCCTCATTTACAGTTGTATTGATTATTCAACTTCAGAGAGAATTACCCATTTTATGGTTATCCTCTGTGAGTCATATACAAAGCAAAACAAACAAACAGACAAAAAAACAGCAAATGCAATCTCTAAATACCTTTCTACAAGAGGTGCAAAAACAGTTATCTCTAACAATTAAACTGCCATTTACAGATTTCTTTGTACACCTTACACTCAGAAATGATAGGGGAAGATGCCCAAGGCAAATAGTCTCCAAGTGGATATTTACACAATGTGAATTAACTGTACCATAGATACCCAGAGACAATGAACATTTTTTTGTTGTTAGGAAATCAAATAAACATGATATAGCTTCATCATACTTAAAACCTGTAGGACCCCATCCCAAGCCTAAGTAAAAAGGAATCCCCGATGCCCCCCACCCATTATCTTCCTGTTACACAGAATAAATGTTTAGATTACTCCCACCCACCCTCAAATAAAGTGCGCAGTCCATGGCAGACCATAGAATAATGCAACAGGAAAAAGCCCCTTTTTGTGTATTATTATTTTAAAATAAAATACAAACAACAAAAATCAAAGATTCAAGAGAATTCAGAGATTCTCTGCATCTTGCAAAAAGACGGCAAGAGCAAGGAGGCCCTGCTTGGCTGTCACTTGTGTTAATATACGTAGCCTTCATTGTAGGGGTGGGGGTTGCAGCAACCCCCTTCAGGCATGTAGGCCATGCTTTCATCAAAGTGAGACAGCGGCACTGTGTCCTCTTCATTGATGTGACGTTCCATGTCTGTCTTCAGTAGCGGGCGCTGGTTATCTGGAAAGGCCATCGAGAAGAGGGCTTCTGGATCACACACGAATTTGTAGACATATCTCTCTCCAGCCACCTAATGAAAACACGGAAGAGAAAAACCCATCCTTATGTATGGAGCTGGATGTGAACTAGACTTACTATGGTGATCATTTAGAAATATTTACAAATATCGAATCATTATGTTGCACACCTGAGATACATCTAACATTGATTGTCAGTTATACCTCAAAAAACAAACAAACAAAATCCCACACATCTTCACCATCCCAGATGGAGAAGGAAAGGGAAGGGAAAGAACAAAAACATGGGTTTAATATACCAGAAAGGATGGATCAAAGAAAGAGCAACCAAGTATTCGCAGATACACAGAAAAGAAAATAAAGGTTTTACTTTGTGAAATAAACTATGGTTCAATTGAGGGAAGTGCATAACATTGGGTAAAATTTACATTTATTCCAGATATAAGTAAAAAGATTAGCAGTTTGCATGTTTTAATATAAAGGTAAACTTACATACATTGTTGGGAGAGGGAACAATGATTTCACGCACACATCTCACACTAGAAGTTTTTTTTTTCTTGTTTTAAAAGGTAATATCTATACTTGTAAAATAACTGGACCTTTAAGGTATAGTGTCTCCCTTCTGATATTACAGTTCTGAAATTGTAGAAAACTAAACTTCCAAACCGTAAAAGTAAAATGTGCTGTGTTCCTAATAAGACTAGACTAGTGATTCACCAATTCACAGGGTGAACTGTTTCTTTTTTTCCCCCTACTGTGTATTTTCATAAAAAAAAAAAAAAAAGAAAGAAAGAAAAAGATGCATACCCTTATTTAAATGAAAGATGGATCAAGACGACAGCATTATCCTGAGTACATCACTTTTAAAAATGAAGGCAAGATGCATTAGACAGAAGTTAAGGATGTGTGTAAAGTGTCAAATTGAAGTAAGAGGTGTAAAAAAATGAAAGGAATTTAAAGTACACAATGCATAGGGAGGAAAGGAGAAAAAGAAATGTGACAGCTACTTGAAATAAAGAAATGGCATAATTTGTAGGGAACGACATGTTCCAGACTTAAATTTTGAAGAGTAAGGCTTCTCTAGGAAGTTATAAACAATTGAGTGAAACAAAGATGGTCCTCCTTCAGCCCCCCGCCATTAATAAACAACTCCGAGGGGGAGGAAGGAGGATTAAGGATGAATATGATTCTTTGTATTAACTTTGATAGTAACTTTTTGTGTGTATCTAGAGTTCAGTAATTTTAGAAAGGTGAAAATTAATCCTATCCATCAAATAGGCACTGCTAGTTGCTTTTTGATGTGGGGAATAATGACTTCATGGTTTACTAACTATCTGTATATGTTTTGGGAAAAAAGAAACAATTCCCAAAGAGCACTGCTGTTCTGGACTCAGATTTACAATATTTTTTGCTCTGGGTTTTTAACCCTGTAAGAGGAACCAATTTAGAGAATCCAAACAATATGAATACTCTTAGGTTTGAAAACAGTCAATACTTAGTTTTCATGAATTTGGATATGTTTCTTAAACTGTCCTCAGTTCCCCCTTTCTAAAAGTAAAATGGAGATGGGAATGGCTCCTTGGAAAGAAAGTCTGTTGTAAGATTGAGATAGAAGTCCCTGGCATACTGCGTGGCAAACAGAGGAGCATGGCATAAATGTATTAACTTTAATCCTTTATAAAAAGGAAATTAAGTTCATAAAAGTGAAATCGTGAAATTACTGTAAAAATAAAAATATCAGAAACAAAGCTAAGATGCTGAATCCTGGTTTTCCTATTTTCATTTGTTCAAAGAATTTTGAGAAGAAAAAAAAATGAATCCCTCTCATACCTCAGAGCCTCAGACCATTTAATAACCTGCTTGGTTTTGTTTGAGGCTGTGGAGAAAAAGGTATTTACTTTAGGCTACTGGAGTTTTTTTTTTTTTTTTTGTCCCACCTGTTGCTATTGGTTATAATTGGGAATTAAAATGTGTAACATGCAATCAAGATTATAAAAACCTCTTAAGGATTCTGCCTTGACTCACTGCTTCCTTCCATTTTTCTTTTGAATAAACATTTTTAAGACTATTATTATATTTATTGGACTATGTTAAAGGCTGCAGAGTTTACAACAAGGGCTGATAACCAAAGAAAGGAAATAACAATAACAATGTCTTCCATTACTCGAGTTACAACTCCAGAATGGAAAGTATACCCAAATTGCAAAGCTGAGATAAACAAAACATGACTTTTGCAAGACAGATGAATCAGAATAAAACAAGGAGGAGTCTTTTGAACTGTGCTTTAAAAGACTAGATATTTAAATTATGCGTTGTTTTTAAATTTCAGAATACAGGGATACTGGACGAAAATGAACAGTTACAGATTAAGCCAAAAGAAATAATGATCTATCATTATATCTTCCACAAATAACCACTATTAAAATATTTGTATATACTTTTCCAGGTATTTCTAAATTTTGAAACAGAAGTATACACATGTACTGTCTATGTGGTATAATAAACATTATTACTCTGCCATTAGTTCTTCCATGACTACTGAAATAATCTGTGTTGTGGTTTGTTTTTTACACATTTAGATCCACTTGGTCATTTTTATTTTATTTTTTAATCTTCCCACTTAATTTTCTATTACATACAACACATATATACAGTTTTAAATTCATTTAACAAGTGTAGTTGTATAAACATTTTCCCTTACACATTGAAACATATAATTCTACATCATAGTTGATTTTCTTTAAAAAAAAAAAAGGACTGCATAATTTTCCTCTGAATGACTATACTAGAATTTACTGAACCATTCGAGTGGCACATATGTTAACAGATAAAATCAAGGCAAGACATTCTAGAACGCACAGATAATGAGGGAGTCAGGAGCAGCAAAGAGAAAAGCTCAACACATGTGAGGCAGAAAAGTTACTATGAACGTCCATAAAAATTGTAAAAAGCCTTGATCGTTGTGCTAGTTATAAGTAGACTTCAACTTTTGCATGTTTCATGGTAAACGACTACCCTTTCTTACGTTATACAGCGAAACCCCAAAAGGTCAGTCATATACGGCATTTTGCTATCCTATATTAGCTGATGAATAAATACAGAGGGTGCCAAAAAATGTAAACACATTTTAAGAAAGGAAAAAAAAAGTATTAAAATTGTAATACAATGAATGATGCTAGCATTCATTCGATTAACGTACACTTTTGAGCAAATGTCATACTACACATTGCTACTGTGTAATTCAATTCAATTAGAAAAGTAATACGTAGATAACATCTCTGAAAATGTGTACATTTTTTTGGCATCCTGGTACTCGCAAATAGTTTTTTTTGGCAATTAGAGCCTAATAGGAAAAAAATGTGAGGAGCAGCAACATTTGCATCTGCATTTCAACATCTATGCCATTCTTTATTTGATAGTATCTTGCCTTATTAATTTATTAAAATAGGAGGTAAATAAATGAGATAACTGGAAAAATAAATAGGAGCATGGAAATGGTGATACTAGTACTAAGAAGCATAAGTTTGAACACTTTCGAGAATATTTAAGACCAGCGAAGACATCCTGGAGATAGCCAAACACTGCATCTGAAAGCAGAGGTGTGTGCTCTTAGAGATCTATTAATACTTTTTAGTGCCCTGCGAATGATACCTTTAATGAGGGGTGTTAACAGTCGAGACACAAAAGCCAAGTATGCCTACATTGTGAGATGCACTCAGAGATACCATTTGTTTGAGACTTTTATTGTGCCAGACACAATGCAAGTGTCTCAAACACATTATTTCATAATCACAACAACTTTTGAGAGGTAAGCACACCACCATTCAGCAGGAGAAGCTAGCTTATCTGTTCAAAAAGGTGATCCGATAAGAAGCTAGCATGCAAATGTAAATCATGACAGCATTTTCCTTCACTGCTGAGCAACACAGCCCCGGGGAATTATTGAGTACCTACTGTGCCAGTCCACTCAATGTGCACTGGAATTAGAAAGACGGTGACGAAAATGAAAGGAACGGGATGTATTTGAAAGGATTTGGCTACCAATGGAAGTGGTGAATGAGAGAAAGGGAGGACTGAAAAATGACCCCAGGGTTGGGAGGGAGAAGAGAGGAAAAGCAGGTAGTAAACGCTTATACATTTTGAAGGTAAGATTCAGAGACATAGGAAGCAACTGAGAATCTAATTCAGCCTTATCTTTTAAAGTATTCTGGAAGTTCTAACTTCTACCTGGCAAACTCCAGAGCACTGATTTCCTTTCATCTAGAAAACTCAATGATGCTGTTCTCTCTGTTCTAGTGTTTCATGTACCAACCGGTCTAGTTTTCTTTGGCCCAACTATGGTGACATAAAAATATGCCACAACCATAACAGTTCATGTCCTCCCAAATGAACAAAAGATGCATAATAAAACTGTAGCTTACAATGGACACACTGTAAACTCAGTTCACAGTCAAGACAATTAGACTGAATACATATGCAAGGCTGAAGGATGTTATCATAACAAATGTTCAAATATTTTACTTTCATTTATTCATTTACTCATTACCTTCTTCAAAAATGTTATATTATATTCTAAGTGTAATTCATTGTTTTAGTTCACTTTTTTAACTCTTTCGCTGTGTTGATTTCAAGGCTTTTTTCAAAATGTGTCAGAAATCCACAAAAAAACCCAAAAAGTTGGTATTTTGACTATTTTATGCATTTAATAACAATTTGAGATGCTTTGAATATAAATGACATTATTTTTATGTATAAAGTTTCCTATTATTACTCATTCTTGCAAAACACAAAAATGAAGAAAAATGTAGATCTACTTTCCTAAACTTCCTTTTTGGAAGTTCTTATCTGTACTCACGGATGGAAATATTCAGTTGGATATATCCGACTATTGAGACAAAAGCAGTAAAAAGCTACTTTCAAAGATTAAGGGAAGCCCATTTGAAATAAAACAAAATATATTTCACTTAATTCTACCAACAAAATAAGATCAAATACTTATTTTTAATAAATAGTTTAGGATGTTAAGCTGTCAGGTATTGAGATCAGGCAAGATTTCAGTCAAGAAAAATGTTTTTCAGAATGAGAATAAGAAATGTTCTGAATGTTTTAAGAATCAAAACAAAGGGAGAAAAGTAAGAATTTAGTTAGAATTGGAATCTATAAGCAAAAGCATTTCAAAATTATATAATTCTTGAGAATAGCAGAATATTAACAACTTCTGGGAATATATACATGTAATATTAATACAGAAACAACCTCTTTTTATGAAGCACAACAAAGTAGGAACTTCCAGAAAGTCTACTACTTGGTATGTCATGTTATTACACATTTGTCTATGATGCCCACAAATTTAGAAACAGAAAGGCTTGATAAAAGCAAAACCAAGAGCTAAGCATATGTTAAAGTGAGTGAAAGCTTGCTTCAGCAATGCAATATGTGGCTTTTAAGTATGACATGCAGATTTATGTGCAACATTTCAATGAATTTTAATGCTGTATTAGCTGCTCACCTTTTGCATGATTCCTTTCTCATAATAATACCGGAGTGAACGGCTAAGTTTGTCATAGTTCATAGCTGGCCTGTTTTTCTGAATGCCCCAACGCCGGGCCACCTGCCACCAAAACAGAATTACATTGTAGTGTTAAGTATTAACTTATCAACATATTCCATAGAAATAGTTCATTCATTAATTACATCCAACCAATCCAAAACACAGCCAAATCAGAGAGGCAAAAGCTATCATACTCTGAATTTCCTGTGTTCCGGTTTGCTTTTTAAACCAGGCATGCCGTGATCACTCTGAAACATCACAATAGAATGCTTTGTCATTATTGTTTTGGATACAAAATGAAATGGAAATAAGGGAATGTGTTTACAGCGGGAATGAACAGGCTACAATTCACTAAAATGAGGCAAGTTTCCCATTCTGTGATACACTGTGGGTTTCTTTTCCCCCTTCTTAGTTTTTCAGATAAAAACTATAGATTAAGAGCAGCTTAGTGATCGCTCTATAAAGGTGTTTTTGTGAGGTTATGATAAACCAAAGGAAACAGATATCCTGCTTGACATTAAATAAAAGTGAACAAGTAGCACAGTGTGTGTCGCAGAGGAAACAGTATACAAATTAATAATCCGGACTATAAATGATTTTCATTGCCTGAAGCAGCATCAGAATAAAATTGTAGCCAATACCAAACTGGGGAATTAAACATTCATTTAGAGAATAGTAACTGGATGCTAAAAATAAGAAGGAAATGGAAAAGGTCACCATGTATATGAGTCCACAAACAAAAATCTCTAAAGCAGAATGTCCACTTTGTTGTTTAGCAAAAAATCATCGGAGCTTTCTATAATGTGGCTTTGGAGGGGCAACTTCTTTGGCAAAGAAAGTCTTCTATGGAGCTTTATGAAACCTCCTTCCTCAATATTTATGTATCCCCCCAGTCGCCCACCCCTAACCACCACCCTGGGCTAGCTGAAGCATTATACAGACCAGTGTAGCTAAAGTCACGTTCTCATTAATTTCCACTTTTTATTAGTCTGAGCAGAAACTGCAGCTGCCACTCATACCTAGCCAACCCCAAGAGAGCATTATCTAACAGGGTTAGTGTTTTCTTTCGTGTCCATGAAATTTCAAGTTGTTGCTATGTCACATATACTAAAATAGAAAAGAGAGATCACGCTGTCTCTCCTCTTTATTAGCAATAAATTTTCTCCAGGGAATTTATTTTCTTTCCTTTTAAAAACACTGACCCTTGAGCTATTTTCTCTCTCACTGACTTGTACTCCCTCAATGAAGATACAATGTAATTTAGTCGCATGCAAAAGTATATTTTTTTAAGAGCACAGAGTTGGGATTTAACAGGGACATGACTATATAGCTAAGCAAACTGTCACCGTGGCAGGTACATCTTCATTTTCCAAAGATAAACTTCATTTTAATGTAAATGTTCTGAGCAATAGTGAAATGGCAGGGTGGCAGTACAAAATGAAAGCAATACTTGTAGAAAATAAAATGTCTTTTTTAAAAACCTAACAATGGACATTGCTTAATAGACAGGGCAATTGAGTAGCATGTGAACCAGGAGGGGACGTGAACATACATTATTAATATCTCCTTAAATTAAACAACGATTTCTGGAAACTTGTTCATTTACAAATGATTTATTTCTAGAAACTCACCATAATAAATCGAGAAAGTAAAATATTTGCAACAAACTTTAAAAAACAACATTGTGGAAGTCTCTGGGAGAGAAAGATACATTTTTTTAATACTAGAAGCAGAATTTGACTTAGGATACCGGTGAATTCTTATCACTGTGGGTATTAGTAGACATTTTAAAACAGTAAAATATGGTTTTAGAGCTGTAGCTATGTCACGTTCAGCGTAAAGTTGAGGGAAACGGACCAATATGCCTATGAGATACAGACAAGTTATACAAGAGAAGTAAGTTCTAGAACTCTGCTGTACAACCCAGTGCCTGTAGGTAACGAACAATACTACACGGTGCACTGAAAATTTTGATGAGACGGTACGTCCCATGTTAGGGGTTCTGAACACAGTAAAAAAGAAAGATTGAAAGTTAAAATTAACAAGTAGCATAAACAATTCCTAGGATAGTTCAGACCACCCACCAGCTAAGAAAGTCCATTCAGCCCTGACATAGGACCCACCATTCACCACGACATCCAGCACCCCTAAAAGCCAAGGTACTGTTTTCAACATAAAGTGGGCGCCATGGTGGCAGTAACTGCAGTGACATCCTTATAATACTCCTTCAAATGAAAACTGTGGTTGGAAGTGAGGCGAGGGAAAAGATGATGGTGCTATAGGAGTCACTCGGATTGTCAAGTGAATTAAATAGGAAAATGTAATAGTTCGTTCAAGTATTATTCAACGTATTTTTTAAAATTATGCTTGAATATGCAACAGTAAATAATGGAAACCGCAAGCAGGGCCTGACTCTCAGACTTCTTGGTAACTCTTCCGCCTTAAACAAGTGTAAATATCATCAAAAACTTCTACTCCAAGTGCTACAGATGCTTTGCTATGTTAATAAGTGTTCCCTGGAACAATGCCCTCAGATCCATGATTGGTTTGAAAATAATACCTCATTGTCTTAAATATCTCAAAAAGGAAAAGTTAAGGATGATGTGCTTGCTAAAGTTATCCAAAGACATGGAGCAGATAATCAGCGCAGATCTGCAGTCTCACTTGGTATCATTTTAAACTGCAAGAGGAAATATAAATCAATTGAACCCAAAAGTCATTCCAACAAGGACAGCTTCACAGCCACCTTTCAAGAGTGTGCTGACATCAACCCCCAACGAGCTGCTGTATAATACAGAGAGGGTGAACACGGGCCACACAGGCTAAAGAAATTTCAAAAACACTTTCCAAAGAAGACATTTAAACATAAACAGCACCTTCACGGCCTGATGGAAGCAATTGCCACAGTGAACAATGCAACCATCAGAAATGGGATGTTTCATTTTGAACAAAGGCCTTAGGAGACATTTAGTGCGTATCGCACAATTGCCACTGAGTTAGTTGCTATTTGGAAACGGTCTACTGAGCCTGAATTACCCAGCCCTGTTTGACTTTATGAGTCTGCTACAGACAAGGTGTCTAAATGTTGGTTTGTTGTATGGAACAGATGTAATTGTATTTCTTCCTTGCATTTAAAAAAAAAAAAAAATCACAGCAATTTACAATTTGATGGAACTTAGTGATCATCTGGTCAAGTCTTCTACTTAATTTAAACTTGATCATCATAACAATCAACAGTTGCTATCTAAGGAATTTAAACACTTGCGTAAGAGTTTTTACTCTTCTGAATGGATCAATAATTACTGTCATAATTCAGCAATTTCCCCTAACTTAACAATTGTATGGAAAAAAACATTCAAAATGTTTTCTGCTCAACTTTATTTTAATCATACGTGGAGGGAAAGAACTGTTTGATATAAATTCCTATTGTATGCACTCAGTTCTAGCATGAACGAACTCTTGCAATGATTATTAAACAGCACATATTTCCATCACGTTAAAGGGTTTTGAAATTACTTTATGTTAAAGGTTCCTAGTCTCAATTTGTTAGCGCTTCACATTTGCAGTTCTTACACTGACCTCACTTACGTACATCTACACAAAAACTAATTTCCTTTGACAAATTAAGCTTTAGAAACATTACAAAATTCAAACACTCATTTAGCCCATACTAGATAATGGATACTTCCAATTTTTAGTATTGAGCCCTCTGTACGTGTGTTCTTGGTGTGGGCAAGGGAAAGGCAGCCAGATTGATCCCTAGTGTTACCAGTGTACTGATACAACCTGGAGAAGACGTAATTGTGCTAACCGGCTCCTCTGTTTCTTATTTCTTTTGAACACATTTGACTCAGATACTCTCTTAAATCTTCATAAATTATGTGACCTTATCTTCTGGATATCAAATTAAAGCCTATTATCTGATTATGACTGAATACCTGGTTTCATAGGGCAGAAAATCTAAGATGTATAGGCCCATTAGCCTAAGTTGTCGTTGTCCAGTCTATATAAAACTAGTCACTTTAGGTTTGAAATTAGCTGGATACTTACTGAATTTTTCTACCGTTCTGGAGTGTTTAGATACTACAGTCAGTATGACCAGTTATAGGTATGTTGGCTAAAAGTCTTCCATTGCTTTCTTGGTCAACGTAAACTAAACTTGATTTTAATAATAGCAGAGAAGATGTAAACATTTTGTATAACAGTCACCTTTCCGTATGGGTCCAGAATGCTATTGGTGGGTTATGCTGCAGTAATAACAGTAGCCTTAAGCCTAAAGCTAGTCCTGGGAAGAAAAAAAAAAAAAACACTGAACTGAGTTCTTCAGGAAAATACTCCACTTGTATGTACTTGGGAATGAAGGAGCAGTGGGGGACAGACATAGATAAATATGTTTTCCATTTATCCGTATTATCTCTATCTCTTCTCGTTTTGGTAATGTCTTATGAATTATGGTGACATTTTGAGCTTCATCCCTACCTTCCAATGGATTGTGCCTGGCCCAGTTGACTTGAAACGTGTCACCAACGATCAAAGGGAGACAATGTTCCTGCCAGGTCTGTGTCTCCTGAGCATCACTTAAGGAGTGAAAGTTTCCCACTGTGGCCCTTGCATGCTTGATTCCCAACCTCCCCACAGCTGTTTCTCCCCTATCCCACATTGCAGAGACTTTAGTCTCTAAATATTCCCCTCCAACCCCCTAAACCAAATCAAAACTGTCCAAATAATAACTGCTAATTTGCAAGAACGATTCCTCTATGTCCCAAACAAGGTGAACCTCAGCAGACACCCCCACTCTCCTCCAAAGAGGATCAAACATCTCCAACTTAGATGCTCGTTTGGAGACTTCCCAAGCCCTGCATTCGTGAATAAAGGCTTATGCTAACGATGCCCTGGCTGATTTTCTTCGACATCCATTCTGTAGGAGGGTATTCAACGGAAACAAGACTGCAACATATTCATGTTTTTTATTTTGAATATATGCATGCATTCCTCCCTCCTTGCCACCCCCAACTTCTGATTTGAGAGTTTTCTCTAAAGTTTTAAAATAAAGAAGGTACATATTTGGCATGTTAGTCAAATATGTTTCTTTATATTGTGAAATATCTGATTTTCCTAACTACACTCTACTACTAAACTCACCTCTTCAGGCTCAATCAGTTTAAATTCCATGCCTCGCCCAGTCCAGGCAATGAAATGAGAATTTGAAGGGTCGTCCAGAAGAGCTACCAAAAACTGCCAGAGCTGCAGTGATCCTCGCCGCTGGTATGTGGGTCCTTCCCGATACATTCCTGGCTCTTGTTTGATGTCTCCTAAATTAAAATAAAAAAATTAAAAAATTAAAGTTTCTATTATAGTATGACACATAAATTTACATTAAACCAATCGTCAAAATGGCTAAACCACAAATACTTTATTGGTTTATATGAAATATAATGTTACCATTAAGTAGCGACTTTAAATACCTAAAGGGTTGAATGTAAACCAGGAGTCTATACAAACTGACGCACAACTATATATAACATATAAGAGTCAAAATAAATGCACACAGGTGCAGAATAAATCCACAGATGTCATTACTTATAAAAAAAATTGTATTCCTTTTTTTTCCCATTGATTTCTTTAAAAACTATAGCATCTAAACATACTTCTTTGCTTTTACTGTTAATGCCATTTACTCACTGATCTAAGCAACACTGAGGAGAGAATAATCAATTTTAAACTCTGGGCTTTTTATTTAAAGAAATTATATTCTGTAAATTACAATTTATAAATATCTCACTGACTCGCACATGACAAACTATTGCAAATTTTAAGCTAATTTAATAGCATCTTAAACTCTGAATTAAGTAATCTGCATTTTATATAAATTAGGAAAATCTCACGGGCAATTCAGGGCATACTGGCTTACCATCATCTATTTCCTCCACAACTTCATACTAGTACTACCGCTTTCTCAACGGGAAACAAAGGAAAATTCTCTCTCATTTTTCTTTATTTCTAGTTTGTACTTCACTCACTTAAATTTAGTTTGCTACTCTTTATCTGAAAGTCCAGTTTAAAAGTGTACACCCTAGAGCTTTCTGTAAATCTATTATTTTTCTGCAAGAAAAGTCTGTTATATTTATTTGGCATGCATATAAAGTGTAATAATCTATTAAATAGATTATAGCAATAAAAGTGCTAGTGTTGAAATGCTTCTGGTATAAATCTGGTCAGTTATCTTGGTTTTACCAAAAAACTGAAACAAAAAAACAAAACTCAGTTCATCACTACTGATTATTTACTTCTGTCTCCTGCCGTTTCAAAAATATGTGGAATTGGTCACAATGGGGATTGACTGTCTAGGGCCCGACAACATATCATTGTTAATGCGTGAATTTCTCTTCTCCACTAAAGAAACAATTCAGACAGAATATATTCAATCTGATCGACTCACATTAAGAATGAATTATAAAACACACCAAATCACAAGTTTTTAAAAATCTTTCCTTTGGTCAGCAGACAGACATACACCTCTTAAAATAATTACAGAAAGAAAAAACAACGCTTTAAAAACCTAAACCAAAGTAAAATTACTGTCAGTAGCTGCTAAAAATCATTATGTTGTTTTGGTTTAAGCTAGGTCATATAGAAATGTCTCTTCATATTGATTTCAATGACAGCTTTATTTATCTCAGTTTTTCCTTCAGAGATTTACAAATTTTTCATGGGAAAGCAGCAATTATGGAGACACTGAAACACTATCAAATTTTATAATCTCTAGATTGCTTCTGCCTATAAATGTGACTGATTGAACTGGCCTTGTACGTGAAAAAAATTAACCTTCTGTTAGTCTTTCTTCTTGTTCTCTATTCCTTATACATTGTAAAATTGAAGCTATCTTCCAAAAAAAATGTCTTGTTAGTGTAAAACTGAGGAGTATTTAAAAGTCAAAGGGAATAAATAATCAAGACAGTTAGCTTCCCTAAACATTAGTATGACTTTGGCCTGTTAGATTATGTCATAATCTTCTCTACAGTTTTGAGCTATTTTTCTTCCTTATATGCCCATACTGATTACCAAGATTTCTTAAAGCTCACAAAGACTGAATGCAACTATAAAGGTCATTCCAAGAAGTAAAGGCTTTATGCTTTCTCTCAAGAGAAAAGGCTGTATTTTTAAGAATTGTGATGCTACACTAATGTTTAAAAATAACATAGATCACACGTCTGAAATTCAAAGCTTAAAATTAACATCTATTGTAGGAAAAGGCCAAAAAAGTGACTCCTACTAGAGTTTTAACACTGTGACCTTGAGTGAATTTAGCAATTTAAAGGAAAGCTAAGGAAACAGGTCTTCCCAAGACTTACTGTCCCCTTTGAGAAGTATAAGAGTAGCAAAAATGTTGAGAACAGGATAGTCCACAAGGAACTAATAGAGACTGAGAAGCAATCTGAGCATGACTTTGCTGTTTAAATAACGACAATTAAAAACTTCTGAGAAAAGTCAGTACAGCCACGTTCCCCAAAGTTTGTGCAATTAGCTAATCAGAGGGTCCCTGCTCGTTTCCTGTTAAACAATCAAAGCAGGAAATATGGAGACCACTCTGAAGAACCACTAAATCAATTAACTGCTCAATTTTTACCCAAGCTTCCTTGTAGATGCCAATTTTTGCAACCTTTGTCAAGAAAAGAAGATTCTGTCTAACTTGACACCCCTTTGAAACATCTGGGACCTTCTCATTGCAGCAGCCCATGATATTACAAAAGGTAATGCTTTCCTAACTCCCTTTTAAGCAATTACAAAGTAATGCCACATTAGTAATGAACATCTTCCCAGAAATAACAAAAAAGGATTGACAATTACTAACTAAATGGGCAGCTATGTTGTTCCTGTGTTTCATAATGCATCTTTTCATGAACAATAAAAAGGAAAGAGGCTGCATTAGTCATCTGTGCATCCACAGTAGCATGCTTTCTGTTCTGCTTTGTTAATTATGGGATCAGCTTTCAATAAATCTCGAAAAACAAGCTGCATGTGCTCAGCAGGGCAATGGAAAGGCCCCTTATTCTACACAAAGCTCTGCAAGAACGACACTATGGTTATATTTCTACAAATGAGATGTTATGAGACAAAAGAAAAAAGCTTTTTAATGGGGGAAAGAAAAATAATTTACAAAAAGGTAAAGTTTAGCAAGAGCTGAGTGAATCACAAGTGATGTGCATAGAAATCTTTAAATAGGGATGTCGACTGTTTTCAAGAGACTGGTTTCAAGATCGCTCCTCTACAAAAATCTTGCAGCACAATGAAAAACCTACCGTCAAATTTCTCTGGGACAACACAGGTGTCATCATAGAATTGCCTGGGACCCTTCTCAAACATACAACCTGTGGGAGGAAATGGGATACATTTATTCATGATAGAAATGAGGCTCACCAACAACTGGAGTAGAAAAGGACTCTGCCATTTTTCAGCTCTGGAATCTTGGACACATTATTTAACCCCTGTGTCTCAGTTTTATCAATAAAATGGGAATAATGACAATCCATTTACTTTATAGGAATGTTGTAGGATTAAATTATTTAATATATGCAATTTAGAATAGCGCCTGGCATGCATATATATATATATATATATGAGAGTTAGCTATTTATATTACTACTAACCCAAGCACAGAGCTCACCTAATCACTGGCACACCTAGGATTTATAAACATATCATCTCTTTTTCCATTTTCTTCCAAGTTTTATTATTCAATGAGACAAGGAGGAAATCAAAGTGAATCACAGATATTTGTCTTGCATTATCGCCCTGATGAACTAAACATTGATTTGGTTTAGCCCCTCCCTAGGAGAAATATGTATCTGGGTTAGCCTTCTCATGTTTTTATCTTCAATAGACAAGGTAATTAAAAAAAAAAATTTAACTTTCCTTTTTTTTATAAGTCCTTAAGAAAAAATGCAAAATAAATTGACAGCTTTTCACAATTATTTTCTCCCCCAAATATCCTTGACTGTGGACCTTTATTTAATGGCTGATATCTTTAATCACCAGGAAGAAATTTCATACAGTCACAGTTTTATTTCACAAATGTATTTGTCTCTATGCTGGGCACATGCTAATAACAACAACATCAACAATAATTGCATTGCATTGCATAAAATTTTTGGTCTCAAATATTTTAGATTTACCGGCTCATTTACTATCCTTTAAACAAAGGAATTTACTTCTGTTAATCTAATTCATACAAAACAACCAATATTAGACCTCACCTAAAAGAATGCATCTAAATCATCTTACTGAAAACACAGTATTTACAACATGAACCATGCATGCACATATTTCTAGAAATATTTAAATGTGGGTTATACCCAGATAAAATTATGTTTATTCATTACTTTGCAGGTACCAAACAAAGTCCATTAGATCAAAGCTTTCTCACCATGTTTACCATAAACACGTCCACATTAAAATCTCCTTCTCTTGGCCTCTTATGTGAATTTCCACTCTTAACAATTACTTTTCCAAAAATATAAAATCCAGGGTATTTAAAGGCAAATGTATTTAAATCTACTGTTTTATTTTCAAAACAATGACTTAGGGCTGTAAAGCAAATCTGAAAATTCCTCGAAGCTACATTTCAGTACAGAGTAATAAGGTGGGGTAATCTATAAAGCACATGTTTTATTTCAGGAGGATGTGGTTGTTGGCAAAAATAACACACAGACATCTACTTTTCAGCTTTTCATATGCACAGGACACTCATGTTAACCACCAAATGCAAGATATAATGACCTGATAAATCTTCCTTTTACTTTAAAAAGATAAAGTTTAAAAATAATGGTTTAGGGAACATAAGCAATGTTTCCCATAAAATGTAATGATGGAGCGGCTGCATCCTTGGGATGTGTGATGATTTTGACAGGTATTTATAAGGAATTTCAATAATGGAAAACTTAACTTCTGTTCTGCTGGGATGAGCCAGGAAGCCTTCTTGCCTCATATAAATCGAGTGGCAGCTAGGCACTTCTGAAAGAGGAAACAACAGTGGTCACACACAGTCTGGAGCTGAAAACATGTTGTAACAATGGACAGTGGGCAGATAAGCAAGTTACAGAAAGTGGCATGAGTCTCCATGAGGGAAACTTGTCAACACATAGTGAACATTTCAGGCAGGGCCCACCTAAAAATGCAAGAATGAGAAGTTGATCATGTTGTACCAATTCTCTTGAACAGGCATGGGAATTCAAAGTTTTATCCACATCAACTATGCTAAAGGTTGTTGGTTCTACCTACAATCCTACATGAATGTGATGGTATCTTTGAAACAAACAGTTTCATGAGTTAAAATATATTTCAGGCCATTTATGTAATAAATTTATATACCCTATGGCATCAAACCAAAGGTCAACAAAAGACCCATTCATAGTTTATTTTATGAACACTGGATAAAATCATGAAAAGATAAAATCGTTAAATCTCTTAAAATTACTCCAGCTCTTTAAGGTAATTGTTATTTTTTTTTTTCCCTAGATAAAAAAGCATGACTGGCTTTTCATTTTGTTAAGCACACAGGTCCAAATGAAAACCAATGAGGCTATAAAACAGAAATCCAAAAATTTCATGGCAAACACTATAATTACCCTAAGAATGGGGCCTTTCCTATATGATCTAGTTAACTCATCACTGAGAACATAAACTTGGTTAATGATTAAACCTGAGTCATATTGATGGCTGTGTATTAGATATGTTCAGTAGCTTAGAGGCAAAAAGGACAAGAAATATGGATTACAAGACAAAATATTAAAATTCAAGTCCTTCGTTCACTACTAATTAAGCTACATGACTTTAAACAAGCCATTTTGTTTACTGTTTCTATTAAATAAAGGGTTTGATCAGATGTTACCTAAAGTCTACCATAGTCCCAAGTTCTTTGATTCTGAGTATAGAAGTTTACTCAGACAATCAGAGGTGGATTCATAGTAAAACCAATGAGGTTTAAACTTTAAGAGTCTGCACTTGCATGAGTCCATTCTGAGGCCCTGAACCTAATTTTGTATATAGAATTTCATTTTCTTTTCTTTGAGATTCCCCAAATTTTGTAAGTTTTAGGTTCCACAACCCTGACCCAAAGCTGCATGTAACATATATAGTTTCTATGGGAAGGTATAAATATATGTGATCAAGTTAATTCTAACTTCTGTATGTATTACTAAAACTTTTTAAACAACATATACAAAAATAAATTTATAAAATGTATATGAATGTGCTATTTCATATAAGAATATGTCCTCTGCCACCACTTGGAGTAAGCACACGACCTAACAAGTAATGAAGAGCATTTCAATGAATTGGAACCTAATGTCCCTTATCTCTTCTTAGCTATCCATCTATGGACTTTCATGCTATAATAGATAATGTGGCCCAGATGATATTTTTCTTGATCTGGAATGCTCCATTTTTGAAATCTGTCTTATTTATTTTTAAATTTGTGTCGTGATGAATGTTAAACAAAATATGAGATTTTTTTTTTTCACAGAAATTTTCTCTTATGTGGGTTTGTCAAAAATATCTTATGGCAATCCATAATAGCAAAAACATTTAAAAGTATGTAGGAGTCAATAGCTTATAAGTTGAAAATGGTGTAAAATTCATTACCAAACATTTTATTATACCACGCCTTCTTTATATAAAGTATTATGTAGTATACATTCTGACCCTACAAAAGGCAGCTTGAACCTTGTTTCCGCATATCAGAATTTATAATGGGTGGCAATGTAGTTGATCTTTTGGGTTACCAAATAGCTAGCAATCCATTTTATCCCAACATTGTAACCAATGGTACTTCAACTTAATTTTTAATATTATTTTGACTTATTACCAGGGATAAGGTCCCTCAAAGCAGCTGGGCCTGAAAGGGACACTGTTAATGACTCTGCCATCAGCTCAGCAGCTGCTTAGAGGCAAGCATTTTGTTGTACCAATGTTGACACCCTGCCACAAAATACTTTTACTGACGCTGCCCAGCTGGAGTGTAGCTGTAAAACAGCTGGCTGGCTCTGGAGGCAGCTAGAGGAAAACATATAGGCTGAACTCTATTATATATAAGCGTGTGACTAAATGTAGTCTTTCCTCCCCAGAGGGCGAGAAAAAGAGAAAGAGAGGAAATGCAAGTTTTTCTGAGAAACCCACTATTCAAAGTTGAAGGAACATCTTATAAAAGTGTTCTAACACAAAATAAGCATAATCCTGGAAAGCTAGACATTTGACATCAAAGATAGGATTTAATGGATAATTTTACTTATACTCATGCATCTTCTGAATGGGTTGATTTCTAATTTCTTGTTGCACTTACTCTGGAATGTTTATTAATCTATGACATTTAAAGTACACTGATTTAAAATACACAACGAATTATGACATAATAAAGATAAAGCCAGAACCTCCATTACATTTCCAAAGGCACTTGGTATCTAAAAAATAGAACTAAATGGCAATTTAGGGGGAAAAAAAAATCATGAGAATATAATTGTGTCTTTGCCAGTTCTTAATACTATTTATTATACCCCAGAGTGAATAAAATTAACATTTAGCTCTTAAAATTGAGACACTGAGCTAGCACTGTCTAAATCCAGTCTATCTTTAAAATCAGTATCTTTCATACAGTCCAGAGAAGCCTGAAAAAATATGGCTAATAGGAGTTTATTCCCCTAAAGTAACTAAAGTCATGTTATCCTAAAGTGATATCAGTTAATTTATGACTATCAGAGTAGGTCAGACTCTAATCAAATTGTAGAAACATTTCCAAAGTGATTATTCAATCAAATGACTAACATGGTTAATTAGGAGCCATAAACATTGCTCTGAAGTTCATCAAAGTAATGACTTGCCCAGAAAAATTACTGCTAATTAAATTGCCTGCTGCTTTCATTTCTACCTTATCTAATAAAAAATCTAGCCAATGAAGTTTGGCATTACATTTTAACTTTTGCTAAATGCTCATCTAAGACCCAGCTAGCTAAGCGGTGACTTCAAAGGCAAATGTTTTGTGGAACAGAATGGAGGCATTGCATATGTGTTCACTTATATTTTTTCATGGAATAAAATTCAGCAACAATGATGAGCTGTAGTTTAACCTATGCACAAATGTTAATATGACAGCATTTTTGCATTGCACTCATCTATGGATTATAATCTGAGGGTTATTTGTATAGCCCAGTATTACAAATGTGCACCTTGTCATTAATTAGACCTGGTTTTGAATCTCATTTATGATATTTTGTGGGAGTAGGACATTTTGTTAGTCATTTAACATCTCTAACTCTCAACCTTCACATCTGTAAAATGGGAATCATGATAGTGAAATCCTTCAAAGTGTTGTTGGGAGGACCATATGGATAAGTGATAGACGACATTTCACCCAATATCTTTAAATAGTGAGGATTCCATATATGGTAATTATTACTAATAAAATAATCTATTTTTAAGTGAACTTCACAAGTATTTAAACAGAATGAACTACAGTATTTAAAACTAGAAATAATTATACACATCCAAATTATTTTGTATCTTGATTTGCTGTTCCTACGCCACATATCTATTGAGATAGTTGATTTGTTGCTCGTTAGTGTACTTATTCTGCAATACTCTTCACAAATCTACCAACCTGTGATATTTAAAATACATTAATTTTAAATTCATTAGAAATGTATTATTTGTGAATTTTAATTGAGAATCCCCATTGCATTTTAAAAATATTTGGAGACACCTCTTTTTAGCTTCTTTTTATAGTATCACTTCTTGATATTTGGTACTAAATAACCTTGGTGTAAAAAGTTTTAAATTCTATCTGTAAATCAAATTATGTAAATTCAATTTAAGACAAAGGATTTTTTATTATTTTGAAACGTACGGATCAAAGAGCCCTACAACATGACATTAGTACTGGGTGAAATCAGCTTGCAGAAACTGAACTGCCTACAATTTGTCACAGATGAGTTCATGGTGATGAAAGCTGATCTAATATACTGCAAAAATTCAAAGCAGAAAAGCACTGTTGTCATTTGAATGCACTAGTCAGAGGAGGAGGGAGTTAAGAATTGTAAACTAACACCCCAAGTTACCCAATCTGATTAGTCTTCATCTGTAGTAACATTGCTAAAATTCTCTTTAAATTAAGTGAAACTAAAAAGTTGTCTCTTGATTTACATTTTAAAGCTATATTGGGAAATATAATACTGATTTGGGAAATTTTACCAAGTGTTTGACCATAAAATGTAGTTTTGAATTTGCACATATACTACTACTAGGCACTGCTCTGATTTGCATATCTGCTGCCTAGTCACAAAGAATGAAGGTTTCCCTTAAGGGCATGGTTTGCCTAAAGTTTCTAGTAGCAACATCTGGCCAGATCAGAAAAAGATGTTTGTCACGACTGTTTGAGCTATCCCTACAATATGTTGAAATTGTTATCAAATAGTATACAAACCTGGATATATTTCAGATAGTAAACTCTGAACATGGATGGGAAAAAAAAACACCTCTCTTTCATATGATGCTTCCGGTTACACACCTGTAGCAATTATCAGTGTGATAACTTAAGAGTAAGTCTCTAAAAGTAAATGAGAAACGCCAGCAAGTTAGGAATAAGTTTGATGTTGCATTTTAATAAGATTTTGCTTTCATATGCATGTCCAAAGCAAGGACAGATTGAGTATACACTTGACTAACTATTTGAGGAGGTAATATGACAAAAACTTGTGTATTATATGTTTATGATAGTGGGAACCTTGACACAGTAAATGTCCAGAGCCAAAATGTGTGTGTGGACATATACTTGGTGAAAAATATATGTATGTGCATGTTTGTACTTCAATGTATACATAGGAGTTTTAATAAGTTCTTTTAAAAACATGTATCTATTATCTAAAGCAATATTGAGTAGTATCAAGAACTAGTGACACCAATCTCATTCAAGATAAGCATTGTGGCATATCTTGCCTGATATGCCTAAGTTTTATCTGTGCCAAACTCCATACTTTACTATTTTGTTTGTTGTTTTCCTCATTTCCTGCAATCTCAGGTAATGTTTAAAATCCAAAGATTTTCTAGAGTACATAAATAACATGAGTTTTATGAATATGTGTTTAAATGCAAATACATTCACATACATCCCAGTATAGCCTCCTTTTGCTCTGCTATTTGCACGTGTACATGAATAGATTTTATTTAGCTAATCGAGAAAACTTTATAATGCTTCCTGAAAAGGACGCTAATGGGAGGACATTTTTTATTCCCACGTGACCTCTCTATTTCAGATCAAACCTAAAAGTAAGCAACTCTAAAAAATAAGGCCCAGTATTAGTATGTCTGAATTCATTTGAAAAATAAATGAATAAGTATGACACCAAAACAGTCGAGTTTTATAAGGCCTATTTGTTGTCACTTACAAAAGCCTTGTTTCCCCGAAAATAAGACCTAGCCGGACAATCTGCGCTAATGAGTCTTTTGGAGCAAAATTATTATAAGACCCAGTATTATATATTATATTATATTTATTATATTATATTATATTATATTATATTATATTATATTATATTATATTATATTATATTATATTATATTATATTATATTATATTATATTATACCTGGTCTTATAGTAAAATAAGACTGGGTCTTATATTAATTCTTGCCCCAAAAGACGCATTAGAGCTCACTATCCAGCTAGGTCTTATTTTCAAGGAAACACGGTATAACATTTTAGTCACTGAATCTCAAATGAAGGAAGGAAAAATTGGAATTGGCTGAAATCTTAACAAGAAAGTGATGAATTTAGTATTACCTCATTCACACTTCGATGGAATTTTTTCCATTAGGATTTGTAGTAAACCGTGAATATATAAAACTGCAGAGCTATCTATCGCTTTCACCACAGCTCAGGTGGATTGAATCTACTACTGTTGACAGATTTGGAGGACAGAAACAGATTGTGCCCAGCATAGTATTTGCAAAATTAAAAAACAAAAGTAATGCAGTCTTCTGTTTTCAGATGCTTTTAAAACTTAAAATCTATATAATGTGAAAATAAATAAATAAAAATTTAAACAAAAAAACCTTAAAGGCTACATAATGTGAAATAACAGTGTGGAATTTTACTTACAAAACTACAAGCATCTGGGTTTTTTTGGGGGGGGGGTCGGGAGGGCAGTGTTCTATACAAATAAGGACCAGATTCAAACACGATTAGTTTATTTGATCTAATAGGCTCAAAATTTTACAAGTTTTACAAGGCTGGAAGGTGTTATTAGAGTTAAAAAGTTGAAGTGATAGGAAACATAAGCACAATTGTAACTTTGACTATTTATTAGATAATGTTGTACTCTGACAATTAACAGACGTTTGAAAGAAAATACAAGAAAAGATGCCCTTAGCTGCCCAAATAGGCCAGAAAAAAATTCTAAAGAGGTGGAAGTTTTAATGTTGAGCTTCAATACTGAATCATCCACCTTCTGGACTCTACATGATTTGAAACAAATGCGTCATGGGTTGCTTTGTCCTCTCACTTTTATGTCTCCTTGGATCACCACAACATTCAGACGATTTATTCTACTTGCTTTGTACATGAAACTACTAGTTTTCAAGAAGTTCAGTACGATTGTTTCATTATCAGAAACAACATAATAGTACAGTTATCATGTTTGCCTTGCACAACACGATCGCTTAAACATAAGGATATGTCTCTTATTTTCTTATCTCCTCTAGCCCCAAAAAGTGTATTCATAAATATTAGAAATAAGAACGGCATCTTATTCAAACACTTGCAGTCTTTGAGGATGTCTCTGGAAGTCAAGACAAAATTGGAACAGAATTCCTTTATTATTGCCTCTACCAGTAATGCTGTATCTATAACTTTACAAACATAACATATTTAATCCTTACAGAAACAGAAAAGTATGAGAATTATTTGGCCCCTTTCATAAATGAGGAAATCAAGGACAAAAGAAGTAACAAAACATGCTCAGTGTGACATAGATAGTAAACAGACATCAGGCCCAGGAGTCAGTATAATATTTTCAGTGTCATACAAAGTGGGTGGTTTTATTTTTCAATGCTAAGAATAACAAAAACATGTGGATGAGGCAGTGAACTGTGAGGGCCAGCACACTGAAAAGAAGGATCATCAGAATGGGACAAGGATGCTTTTCTAAATTTAAGAGAATAATAAAAAATAAATCACAACAATACATGCTGTCAATCTTTGGGTTTTGTTTTTGTTTGTTTTTCACATGTATCTTTGAATATCGATCCTTGTAAAATTTTCCAGAATTAGAAACAATTAACTAAAACATTCACACACACACACACACACACACACACACACACACACAAACAAAACACATGATAAAAACAATCATGTATTTAATCTGACAAAAATTCCTTGAAAAGGTCTAAATTAAGTTATTTATATGCTAGGTAAAAATATTTTATGAAACAAAAAAAGTCTTGTCCTCTAAACTATTAAATAGTTAACTCTCTTATTTAGAGAAATCCTTTAAGTGTAAAAAAATAATTCTCTAACTATATTCTAAATCTAAACTTTTAAAAAATAAATAATATTTATCTCCCCTTTCCTGTTCACATTCATGAAACACACACACACACACACACACACACACACACACACACACACACAGAGGAAGAGATCCAAATATGCACCCTTAAACTGTCTCATTTAATTACAAATCTTAGTTGCACATATAAAAACAGTTATTCATTTCATCCACTCTCAATACGCAGTTCTGGGCCTAAGCATCCTGGCTGTTTTCTTTAAAAAGAAACTAAAATTCTCACACTATAAAAGTACTTTCTCCTCCCCCTTCTAATTCCCTTTTTTAAAGCCAGTACAACTCACAAGCAGATTAGCCCTCCCTTCCCCCTTTCCTGCCTGTAAAATCCAAGTTAGACAAACACTGTGTGGCTGAAATGACATATTTGAATGGAATTCAGACCCACCAGTTCCTGTTTATGTTTCTGATTTGAGAATGTTGTCTTCTCATTCACTATACATTAGGAACGCTGCAAGGCCATAAATAGTGTCGGGTTACATGCAGGCAGGACCAATGAGCATTAATCATTACTTCCAGTCAACTGGCAAAAGCAGCAGCTGATGGAACACTACACCCTTCAGCTCTGTATAAATGAACATTCCAAAGAGTAAGAGAGTGAGTGTGTGTGTGTGTGTGTGTGTGTGTGTGTGTGTGTTTCCTTTCAGTCTCCATTTTATGAATGAAACTCCAGGCTCTATAGAGTCCATTCATGTAAGAGAAATGCTTACGATCTGCCCCTAGGGTCCAATCCATCATGGGGAAAACTGATGTGATTGGTTTAAGACAGCCTTCAGCCTTCCATTACTGATTTAAATGCAGTCCCTGTCCATTTGACCTGTGTTAATGCATAAAGAGTAAATCCAGACCGTAGTCTCAATTCTCAAATCAAATCACTAGCCAATGCCACTTACTGTAACCGTAGATTTACAGCATATTTAAGTATTTCTTAGAAAAACTGACAGAGTGGACCAGAGTACTGCTTTGGGAGATTAGCTATTTTAACTCATAAAGGAATGAGGAAAACACATCTGAGATACACTAAACAATAAAAAAGCAAAGTCAAATCGTAAGGCCTATCCATGACCTCTATTGTAATAACAAAAATCAATTAGGAAGACATCACTGTCACTTTTCACAATTGAGGCGCCTAAAAATCAGAGAGCAAGTGATCCACAAATCACTGGCTGAGTAAAAGAAAATTATCTTTGGATGTTAGAAAAACAGGGAAGATGTTAACATTTTCTAAAAGATCAATAGCTCATTCCTTTAAATTCCAAGGTGTTTTTCCACTTGAATTTCTTGAAGCGATCAAGTTAGGAGGGTAAATAAATGAGCTGCGATGTTTCAGGAGAAAGTGTGGGCTAAGCAAATGATGCTGAGTAATGGGATAGGGCAAAGGCTCGGCTTTTGGTAGTGTTATATATCAGGTACAAAAAGCCAAAGTTCATCGAACCATAACCATCATTGTCCTAGAAATTACTAAAGACGGTTATGTTTAAAAATATTTACAGTTTTGAGGAGGAAATAAGAGGCTATTTATGAGAAATTAGGGGACTGATTTGTGAAGAGTCAGTCCTATACTGAACATTGTTAAACATACACATTTTATCAGCCATCTGTAATTTGATCCTTCATTCCAGAGGGAAGAAAACACTTCTCTTTTCCAGTGAACTAAATCCACGTAGGAAAACTGTTGCAGTCAAAATCCCTATATATCTCTCTAAACTATTTCTCACAGGATCTTTCCCATGCCTGTAGAAGGAATGAGAAGGAGAAACATTGAAAATGCCTAGTTTTTGGTTTTAAACCTCTGAAGGATTATCTACTACGATGTTATGACAGTTTCTCTTGTAAATTTCTAATATCTAGTAAATAAAATGGCAGAGGAGAAAGTCACTACCGTATTTTGGAGTTCAAAATTGAAATACTTGACACAGCCAGATGTGGAGGTGATAAGGGCTCCTCTAATCTACTATCCAGAGAAACGATGGAACAAAGCAAGACCACTGAAGAATAAACACACATAGAGTTATTAATTCCTAAATAACATTTTTTTTAAAGACTTTAGAAAAATTCAGTATTCTTTTAGGAATTACTTTTTACAGTGATTCAAACATACGTAAATGAAAATGAGGAAAAGAGGCTAAATATTTTCAAATGTAATATTTCATGTTTTTTAAAATTTAAATGATAATTATTTATCATGGGGCTTTCCACTTAGGAAATGACAAGCAGCTAGTTTATGGTAGGACTAAATGTTCAAAATAAATATCAGGACCTTTACTTCCACTCCCTTTTTGCCATCTGACTTTAATTAGCATTTTTCAAGTTTCCTTTTATAATCACTGTATTCCTTGTGTTTCGTGAACAATATTTTTGATTATGTGCAACTCTATTTCCAAAGGATATAAGGAAATTTATTAGAATATATGCATGAGTTCAATTTCCCTATAATATATAGCTCCTCTTATAAATAAATATATACATAAATACATAAATAAAAATTAAAAAAGTAACATGCCCTAATGACAGAATTTCTGAGATATTGATAAAGTAATAATAGTAATAATCATAATGGTCATCATTTAGAGGTAAACTTATACTGAGTAATTTTAGCCTTCTGAGTTTTTAAAAATTTTGTGCAAGTTGATTTAGTTGATTAAGGCCCTGACAAATCATGCCCAAAAACATAAAGCACTATTTATGTATATTTCTATGTGGCTGACGAAAATAACTATGTTCTTGCTCTGATATCCACTGATTTCATCCCTAAACTTTTACTTTAAAACCATATTATACTACTCTGCCATAAGAACAGATGAAATAGTGCCATTTGCAACGACATGGATGGATCTTGAGATTATGCTAAGTGAAATAAGTTAGAAAAAGAAAGTTAAGAACTATATGACTTCACTGATACGTAGGAAATAAAACAAAAGAACAAGACAAACAAATAAAGAAACAAAAACTCATAGACACAGACAATACTTCAGTGGTTACCAAAGGGTAAGGGGGGAGGGACGTGGTAGAAGAGGGTAAAGAAGGTCAAATATATGGTGATGGAAGGAGAACGGACTCTGGTTGGTGAACACACAATGTGATATATAGATGCTGTATTATGGAATTGTACATTTGAAACCTATATAATTTTACTAACCATTGTCACCCCAATACATTTTAATTAAAAAAAAGAAAATGTATATGCTAAATAAAAAAGGGTATGTTTTAATTGAAAAAAAAAATTATAAACTCTGCAAGAGAAATCCCAAGCAAGGCTTATTAGAAGTAACATTAGGAATTACTTCCCTACTTTACATACTGTTTGATTAAGATGTGTACCCACCAACACAGCAAAACACAGAATAGCATTTACAACATACAAACTTCCTCTATTGTCATTTCAGAAACCCACGAGTATTTAACTCTCTTGACTAAAGTGCTAGCTTGGGCCTACATGAGTAGCAGGTATACTGGTCAGCTCTGACAGACGAAAGTTACATGTATTCCCAGTTTTAACCTATTTAACATGAGGTAAATATTTTTCAGTATTTATTTTATCATTTCTCAGTCTATACGTAAATTTTTGACATGCTAAGGACAGTTATTCTTTCTCTAAATTTGAAGTTTTGTCTACTGGCCCTCATCAAAGTCCCAAAAAGTGTATGGGGAACTTGGGAGGGGTTGTTTGGGTGAAGAATTAATGAATTTATAAATGGAAAATAGAAAAGGGACATCTTATTCTTCCAAATGAAAACTTTCCTTACATCTGTTTTATACATTGCAGTCTCTCTTAAGCTTCCTGGTGAAACATGGATTCAGCTGACAAAAGTTTAAAATGACTACTTTAGTTAAATTTTAAGCTATCAAGCTATCAGGGGTTTTAACAAAGAGTGAAGTCCAATAAGAAACTTCAAACAAACTCAAAGTTCATTTAATCAAAGAATTTTAGATCTGGATGGGCCATTAATTTACCACTTTCCTTCTAATTATTAATTCAGCCATTTCCAGAAAAACTATTAGGAAAACTCACTTCCTCAACAATCTCAAATCCTGACAATATATAGTTTTTAAAAGAAAATAGAATGCAATGCTAACTATCATTTGAGGTCTATGTTTTCCTATCTTTCAACAGTGAATACCTAACAATTACCCTAAAATTTGGGGACCATCTAATGTGAAATGTACACCTCCAGATTAGGAAAAGCATGTCCTCAGTCATAGTACAGATGCTTTTGTTGCCCTGGATCATATAGAGCTTTTAAAAGCCATAGAAAAACATTTAGTCTTAAATTAGAGAACAGGATCAATAATATATGTAACTAATAATGGGCTAAAGTACTTATTTGGACAATTATATGGGAAGACTGTGAACTATGCATTAAACTAAAAATAAGAAAACCTTGGTTCTAGTTTTGGCTGTTTCACAAAACATTGATGTTACTGTTAACTTAACTTGACATAGTACATGTTCAACTGAGATTTGGATAAAGAATTTGAACTAGGTAATCTCCAAGAGCTTTCATGAGTTTAAAGACTGATAATTCTATGAAATAAATTTGTGCCAATTTCCCAATTTAAAATAGTGCTAACATTTGTCACAGCATCAATATTACACTATTACATGCCTCCAAATGAAAGGAGGCTGCATCAATACCCACAGGAGTAGCCACAAAAAATTAAATTACATAAAAAAATACAGACACATTTTCTTCTGGAAGCACATGTCTGCTCTCTCCTGTACTCTTTACTTCTGCCTATTTTTCCCAAGCTCAAGGCAAGCACGTCCCCCTTTTTTTCATTCCAGCAACAGTCTTCATGTCCCTGAAAGTTCTCCTTTCACCTCTTTACTCCCAGCTCTCAGATTATTACTCTAATTCAGCGGTGTCCAAACTTTTCTCAATGGTTTTCACCAAGGGCCATATGCGGTAAAATACACAAACAGCTGGGCCGCTCACTCGAGGTGAAGTACGTATTGCCTCACCTGGTTTATTTAAGTAAGCTAAATATATTTTTGGAATTTGCTGCGGGCCAATTAACAATGGATCACCGGCCGCAGTTGGCCCGCGGGCCGCAGTTTGGACACCCCTGCTCCAATTAGTTTAAAAGATGCCTCTCGGTTGTAAAACTTTAGTTTCATTTGCCCACCAACCCTTTAAAATACTGCCCTAAGCTATCAAAATAAATAAGTAAAGACATAAAACAATAACAATAATAATAACAAAACAAACACAAGACCAACCAATCAACTAGCACAATTCTAACAACATGGTGTTAAGAATACCTCAAATAATTGTCTCATGGGGCATTCTGGACCTGCAGAACCTCATAGGTGAGCATGAAATAGGGAAAATAATCACAATTCTATGAAAATGGAGCACTGCCTAAGGTACTCCAAATCAAGCATTCAACGCATATTCCACTCTTTTTATGTAATCAGTTGGCCCTAGGGGCAAGAAAGAGAAAATTATGTTGGATTCAGGAAAAACAACCAACCAACAAAAAATCTGTGTACTGCTTGGTGCTGCACCATTAGGTTACAGAATAAGGGAAAAAAACAATACTAGATATAATTGGACTAGCTCGAATTTAATAGCATAGTACAATCACAATCACACTGTACAGGTTCCGCAAGTTGGCTCCAGCTACTGATGTTTTATCTCCTCAGTGTCTTCTGATCCAAGTGCTTTTTTCTTTCTCTTTCCCTGAATAAAAATTTCTACTCTACTAAGATAATATTTTGCATTTTTTAGCTTAAATATTCAGCAGTCGAAATTGCATTCCTGTAATTATAATTATAACTAATAGACCTTCCATTTCCCATGTCATAATTAACGTCAGGCTTTATTAAAGTATAATCATGCTGCCTTTTCACTTATACAGCTTCTTTTATTTTCACAACATTTACATTGTTATATTAAATTAAGCAATAGAGTTCTGATGGCCTTCTGAAAGGACAATCTTTGATCACAGAGGCTGAGTAAACTGACTATGAAATATTTTTGACATTGCTTTCAAATCACATAAAATATTTCCTAATGTGCTCTTTGTTCAATATCAATAAGTGAACCAAGAAATCAACGATTCAATGATAAATACATTAGATGTCCTATAAAGTTTATTTAATGTGCCGTCAGCAAAGATGAAAGAACTAATGACAACAAAACAAAATATGTGGATATCATACTTGTTGACTCCAATATAGGACATACAGAGACGCGCCAACTTAATTGCTGCAATTTGGTGGCACAATGTAGTAAAGTACATTTTGATACCCACTGATTAATTTTTCATAAGCCTTTGTTTCACTGTTATTACAGTTCTTTTACATCCCATCCAGAAGACACTATTTTACTAGTCAACTATTCAAGCAAAACAGAACTGTATCCTATGGGCCATATTAAAATTAGAATTCAAAGGTGTTGTACAGCTTTAGCAATTTGAAATGTAATTTGGAGCGGAGAAAGTTACATAAATTAACAGCTTCTCAAATATTCCCAAGTATTCTACAAGGTATGTGGTACGCTTATAAAAGAGATGCCCTACATACTTTTAAAACAGGATACCTGAGGGTGGGGCCCCCATGGTGGGATTAGTGTCCTTAGGAGAAGAAGAAGAGAGAGACCAGAGCTCACTCACTATCTCCCTCCGCCATGTGGGGACACAGTGAGAAAGTGGCCATCTACAAGCTAGGAAGAGGTCTCTCACCAGGAACTCAATCTGCTGCCACCTTGATCTTGGTCTTCCCAGCCTACAGAACTGTGAGAACTAAATTTTGGTTGCTTAAGCTTCCCAGTTGATCGTATTTTATTATAACGGCCTCAGTTAAGACATGGGCTATGCTTTTGAGGTTATAAGTGACTGAATCTGTGCTTTTGAGGGTCAGACAATGACTGACTGGAGTTCCTATTAGTGTGACCCATAAATAATGCAGTTAAATCTTACGGCACCAGGTCCTATTTTTTTGCCATCATTGGATTATTTAAACCTCTTCTTGTTTGGACCATGTCTTCTCACGAAGTTACACATACTCAACACCATGTTACAGGTCTTTTTATATGTAATATAAATATGAAGAATATATATGTAACCACACAATCAAAAAAATGGCTTCAATGTTAGACATTTCTAAAACACAGAAACTTTTTAAAATGCTACGCTCTGCAAGTGCTTTTGAGCCACTTATTTGAGCTATTTTATATGATTTCCATGTAAAGTTTCTTGAAACCATGGTGTATTCAAAAAACTGAAGCAAAGTGAAATGTGGTTTGGAGAATAAGGATAACATCAGTTAACAGCATTTGAAATTTACAGAGAAAAAATGAATCTTATCTGTAATAAAGTGCATTGTAATTCCGGGCTCTTAATTATGGACATAAATTATGGAAAACATAAAAGGTCCTAAACTGAACCCACTAAGGTACATTTCAGTATAGTCGCCAAATTACAGGGTTTGGGGCAAGCATTCAACTAAAGGCCTTCACACCATATATTCAAATGTTTTTCTTTACAAACAAGCCAAACAAACTAATACATACGTTGTCTCCTACCATTCCTTGAAAATATATCATCATAACAACCTGGAAGGTTGGGTCAAATCTAGAATTTGGGTAAATCTCTAAGATTAGCACTGGAATAGGATGGTGTGGAGCCCACTTCCAGCCTTCAGATCCCAGCATACCCCACTTCCTGCCTCTCTTCCTATCATTCAACCCCTTATTGCCGTACCATGGGGTCCTGACATGTAAGCATATGAAACATCAAGCTCCATCCTCACCCTCTCACAAACAGGCGTCCCTTAGCTGTCTCCTTGAAACTAGAGGCACACACAGGTTCAGTGTGCTCTGCCTTCAGAAAATCGGGCCAGGAAGTACCTGCTCAGGCCCTAAAAGTGGACTCAGGGCCTGCTTGGCAAGGAACACATGGGTCTTGGGGAGCTGGTGCACTTTCTAGAAATGGAGGCAAAGCCTCTGAGTGGACGATTCCTCTTAGGCCTTTGAACTTCTTGCCCAATGAGGAAGGGTCTAGAGGGAGATTGTCAGTTATAGGGCCCTTCTTGCCAAGCTTTAAAGGGCAATTCATAATAAATCAAGTAATTTTATGCAACTTGGAAACTCAAGACCCAGAAATAACACTCTTTCCTCAAGTAGAACTGACACAAAAACTCAGCAGAATTTTTCCTAGAGAAGCCATAGTTCTTTCATAAAGAACATCCATAAATTTCTATCTAAACAAAAGAAAATTACATTGTTTTCAAATATTCCCAACTCCACAACCATCTATTGACCACAGTCACAATGTTAATATTTTGCAAATACATGGTGTCCCTCTTGTAAGTATTAGTTTTTATTTCATACAAAAACAAATAAATAAAATAAAACCCTGAGATATTTGAAAAGCAGACGCCCTGATTGTGAAATTGTAACAGGAGACACAGCAAAAATGAGTTAAGTAATCCATCTAAGGTTTCAAGGTCAAATTTGGTGGTAACATTTGCAATAGATTTTAAGAGTTTCTTACTTTTAGGAAAACTCCCTTTTCCATGTTGATATACTACTTTGTGGGGCCATTCTGGCTCAGTGAGCCTCCAGCTAAGCTCCATGAACAAACCATAATCTTTATTTTTGTATTCTTCTCCTACTATGTAAGAATCTTATTTCTGAAACCTTGGAATCTTGCCACCAATAAAGGAAAAAGCAAACAGTTATCAGTAATAAGTGACCCAGTATAGAAGAATATCGCTTTCTTTAAACACAGGTATTAAATAGTGCTATAGCAGCAAAATAGAAAAAAAAAAAAAAAAAAAGCCAGAATCCAGAAAAGAATGATAATGTTACTCTCTTGGGCTGAGAGTGTACCTCATTTTACAAATTGCACTCTTCTTTGGACTGGTTTCATTTCTAGACACTATTTCAACCATCGGCTTATGCCAAAACGGTGTGATAGTCCCACCCTTCACATATAGACAAAGATTCAAAGAAGGGGTAACATCAGAAAGAATACACACACACAAAATGTCAGAAGCCACCCAGTCGGATGTCAATACTAATCCAAGTGACAAGCCAGTGAAAAAATGTCTTAAAAGTAACTTAAAGCATGGGCCTACCTGAATCATATGCAAAATCTCTGGGTTCCTGTTTAATCATCAGAGGCGGGGGGAAGCTTTGGCTGGGCGCACCACCAACCATGGTGTTGTGTTCATACACTGGGTCGTGGTACTCCTGCTTAAAGCCTTGAGGTGGGAAGGGGATGTTTGGCTCAGACATCTGCCGTTGGTACATAGGACGTCCTTCCCTCGGCATTGTCGGCAAAGGAGGAAAGGAATTACAGGGTTCAGAAAGCTGGCGGCGAAATCTGGGAAATAAGAGAACATGTTTCAAATAAAACAGTAACAGGGAATACTCTTTAAAACATTGGTATGATTTATAACTGTTTAGTTGATGAACATAATACCAACTGACAGGAAGAGTAAATCTTTAACGGAGACTAGATTTCTCCCTCTTAGGTCAGTAGCACCTAAGTGAGTCTTAATCATAACACGACTTGTGTTCCCCCTTCTAATTAGTCCTTTGCAGAATCATTTGATACATTACAGTAAGTTGAACGTGTGCTTTGAGGAGGGCTGGGAGAGCAGTGCACTATTTTGAGGAAATATATACCATAACAGTAAAAATACCAAATTCTAAATCAATTGAATCATTTTTCAAATTTCCGTATTAATTGAGGTTCTCAAACAATTATACACTAAAAAAAGAAAAGGGAAAAAACAGAAAGAAGCTGATCTCAAACTGTATCCTCCATCTTTTAATTCTGTTACCCAAATAATCAACAAACAAACAAACAAACCCCAACCAAATAAAAACCTGCTTATTGGTTTTCATTCCCTCACCAACAGTTAATGAGCAAACAAGAGAGGGCTCCTCTCTTGTCCTCTTCTCAAACGGACAGGGCTCTTAAATCTTCAACAGTGTTCTAAATAATATGGTATTCTAGTGATAAATAAAACGGTGAAGTAGAGAGACTAATCCAAGCTGGCTTTTAAAAGACCATCTCTTCACTGTCAAACAGTAGCACACAACACACTGACTTCCAAAAGCTTCAAAAAAAAAAAAAAAGATTGATAAAAATAAGCTTAAAATATACAGCAGCCCTCGAAAGATGGAAATGACACATATGTGTTGCATGGATTTGGGACAGGTCACACTGTTAGGAGATGAGGAAGTTCTGAAGCCTTGGCAGAAAGCTGAGAGTAAGACTTGCTGCTCCTTCCTTCTTGGTTATACCCTGTAGTGATTGGCTAATCATCATAATCGTTGGGTTCTGTGTTTCTCATCCATAACATCATTGACCTACCACAAAGATATGGATTATTTAAAGATTTAAAAGTGCTCTAAAAATGCCCAGGAGTGTTTAAAAATAACCTATCAAACATCACTGTGAGCTAATATAAGCCTATTAACTCCCTTCCCCCACACTAAACGCATTCTGGAGACGTTAATTTGGAAAGTTAACATTTAATTTTGGTAATGTTAAATGAAAATAAAGTAAAAGCTAAAGAATTGCAAAGCAGTTGCTTTAGCATTTCTGAGAACACTCCATCCTGTGTTTTAACCCTCGCCTCACTGGCTGTCCTAGAAAGCACTGACATTCCACCTGCACCTGCAAAGAATAAGCTTAGAAACTTGGATATTGCAAAACTGTTAGGCTTGCTGGCACTGCATTCATATCCCTTCCCTTGCTTATTTCATTAGTCAAAAAAAGAAACAGAATTTATCATTAAGAACTGTCAAGGAGTGAATCAGAAAATTGTAACTTGAAGTTAAAATAAGAAAGCAGCTCACTTGTGAAGCCTTAAAAGGAAGTTAACAATACTAATACTAAAAGCTTTAAGGAATCAGCCATTTGTTTTTACAAATCAACCTGATTCCAGTTGGTACTTGCTGAGGACCACGTTATATATCAAACAGATATGCTTCATAGGAAGCTACACAATTTTGGTGCCATTCTTATGAGCTGCCAACCAATTATAAAGAGAAAGTGACTCAAGAAGCTTCTGGAAGAGAGCTAAAGATAAGGAGAGCATGCCGATGAGCTCTGGGATAAAGAAAAACAGCATATAAGTGGTGGGAAACACTGAGAAAAAAGAGACAGGGCTCCTGCACAGTAGGTTCAGGAAAAAGTGCCAAAGGGCTGGCCTGAGGAGCAGAATGAGCCTGAGGAAAGGAAGCAGGGTGCAGCCCAGTTGGCCATAAAGCATTCCCAGAGTGAGGTGGGGTGCCTAGGCTGGAGGGGGCTATTTGGGGAAAGGATCTGTTCCCAGAGCAAATTTGCCATTTATAACTGAGGGACTGTCATTTGTTGGCTGGAGCCCTCCAAGAAATCCTCCTCAGAAACATACGGCTCCAAAGATTTTCCTGGGATTGGCCAGCTGGTACTGTCCTCAAAACACAATGGGGGGCAGTGGGAAAAGACCCTGAGCTTCCCTCTTACAGTTCCGGACCGGCTGTTCTCAGTCTCAAATATTTGACTTCAAGTAGAGAAACTAAAATGGATTTGGCTAAAGCATTTCAAGTTAGGTCACCTAAAAGCAGGCACACTGCTTGTTTAGCCATCACCTTCCATAAGAAATAACTACTCTGCATAAAAAGCAAACCCTACAATCTAGAATTCCGGCAGTCATTTGAAGAGCGAGAGACTCAGGTATCAAGAACTCTGGGAAGTCACCAGAGTGGACAAAATAAAATTTGCTTTTTTGTTCATACTTGTTTTTTTCCCTCTTAGCCCCGCACAATGTGCATCTGTTTAACGACCCACCCTGCAATAAGATTTCTTTCATCTGTATTTACAAAACTGTTTACACAGATGCACATAACCATTATGCTCTGACAAGGTCTTAAGTCTACAGGGTGAGAAGGGAAAGATAATAGGAAACATTTAATAACTAAAGCAAAAGAGGACTTAGTGATGGAAACAAAGATACAGCTTAGTTTCACATTGGAAAGAATGCTTTCATCTTATCCCTTCACACCAAAAGAGAGTTACTGAATTTGAGATTGGGTGGCATTAAGTAACTTTTAAAAAGCAGATTTGAGTATTCCCTCATTTTCAGCAAGTTGCCAGTGGCACATCTTCCGGTTTCCTCTGCTGATCTAGAGAATTCCTTCACCTGAGTTATTTTTATAATGGTGTGTCAGAGCCAGGTTGCACTAGCTTATTGTTAAATTTTCAGAAATGCTGTGAGTCCGTTGTTAAACAGCCATTATTAAGAAGTAAACTATGTAAATTTATCATTTAAAAAATGAATATATATATATATATATATATATATATATATATATATATATATATGTTAAAAACAAATGCAATTAATGCTGAAAACTCATAACTTCCTACTTATTGTACTACATTTTACTACCAATTATGATCTTGAGGTTATGACTGTAGTATCTGTATGGTAGAAATACTACACAATGGTGTGCTACTGCACATCTCTTTCCAATTCCACATTCAAGGTTGTCACATTGGTAACTTGGAGTCAACCATGGGGGTAATATTTACATCACAGATTCACCAAATGCTACACATCCGGTATTTTGGATTTTCTCCCTTAGAGCCTGTTAAACATTTACCAGCACACCCCTGGCTCTATACAGGGAGAAGGGGAAAGAAGGGTGCTATATGTAATCAACCTGTGTTTTAAGTTGTATTAGCAAGACCTCTAAAGGTCTCCCAATATTTTATTTAAATATGAATTAACTTATCTCTAGGAATCCAGAATTACCCACCACAGCATTCTCCCTCGCTCCTCGCTCTGGTTCTGGCCTCACTCCTTTCTAAGTAATAATAATGTGGTCTCTATTGCCTTAACTTTATACTCTCAGTGTCCAGGGTCATGCATCTACTGACATTAAATATTCATCACTTGGAAAGGAAGGAAAATACTTTATAATCAAATAAGTTCTGTTCTGCAAAACTGTGCATGCCATTCAATATAAGGTAGAGAAACTAATTCCATAAGCCACCTACTAAAATTAGTCTAACTTTATAGAACAAGTACACACATATGCTCATAAAAATGGGATGATCTGATTTAAAGTTTAAGTGAAGCAATTTAATTCAGGCAAAGCGAAAGGGAAATGTTCAAATGTCAGTATATAGATTAATTTTCCATTTTAGCAATACGTTTAAATGTTTATAAAAGGAATGTTTCTAAATGACCTTCTCCACAAATTACAACTATAGATAAAGGTCTTTCTAAAATTATTTTTCACAGATGTGCAAAATTAATATGCTCACCTTAAATCTAGTATAGGTCATAGGAATTGGTAATAGTAACTTCTTCCAAGAATACGAAAAAACAGTTTTTACAATAATAGGATTTGCTGTATACCTGTGGTCCATGGGGTAGCTGCTGTCTTGCATGGACTGCGATGGAGGCAGGTGAGCTGGGAAAGCGCGGTCTGGTTTTGGAGTATGAGTTGAGTTTGGAGATGCATGATGTAATGGGGACACTGGAGTGCTGGATGGTGTCGGGGGGTTGGAGGGCCTCATTCCCACTTGTGGCTTCTGATCATAGGCACTACCCAAGGAACAAAAAAGAGAGAGAGACAGAGAGAGAAAAAAAAATTGTTTCTTTGGAGCAATTAAAAAAAAAAAAAGAAAGAAAAAGAAAATTCTAACCCAAGGAAAGAAAAACATTTTAGCCTTAAGTCATAAGGAAGTTAGAATTTTATGTTCTTGGTTTTTGTAATTCTAGAACGTGCAATCTTAAAAAATCACCACACACTTAAATAGAAAGTAGGATATTTAATATATAACTTGGTAACAGCATAAATATAAAATGTACATATTTGTAATACATACAAACAACTTAGTATAAGGAAAATCACTGCTTATGAAAGTGTTATTATTTCCATCTGTTCTTGGTATGTCTCCTTGAGCAAATTGCACAGACCTTTTCTACATCATTAAATATTTCTGGTATAATTCTTCCATATTAAATTAGATTTTACAACAAGAACAAACACCAGTTAAATAAGATGGAGATCATACCTGGCTTGACTTTGTGGAAGAATTTTAAGAAGGAGAGGCTGTTGCCTTATTTTCACTATTTTCATATAAAATAAATGATGCTTGGCATTGACTTCCTCACATGGGATAATAAAAATCAATGAGGCAAATTAAAATCCCTCTGATATATTTAAACATTCTTGGAGTATAAGAATAAGTACAAAATCATAATGTTCTTAAGAACAAAGCCCTATTGTCAGAGTCTAACTTCTAAACACTCACAAATGAATAAAATAAGGTTATTTATTATGAATTTCAGTTGATTTCCTATGTGTAGCCTTTGAGGATGTTATTTAACTTATTTTTGTAATCTAAATTATTTTACTAAAAACAAATTTTACTTAAATTTCCAAACAAAAAGATATTTCTAGGTTATAATACTGTATTTCTTTGTAAAATAAAAAGCATTCATCAATACATACTTTTATTTAAAAAAGGAAACTTTTTTTTTGCATTGACTTATGTGATAATTTATTCTGTTGCTCCATTTATACAAGAGAATTACAACCAAGTGCAAAAATACTTCACAGAATGGAAGGAGTATGTGCTTCATAAGTCTAGTTTACCTTAAAGTCAATAGTATTTATATAAAAAACATTATGTTTGGTTCTTCTTATTTTCTTTACCAATATTTCTAAATGAGAATCTACTTCTTTTATAAAATGGTTCACTGCTCTCATTCCCCCACCCCCCCCAATAAAAAGATACATCTTTTTTTCTGGGACAGTACTTTGTCCCCCTATGAAATGTTGTATTTATATTGTTTGCATAGAGAAGGAGAATATAATCCATATTTCACTGTGGGAATTATTGGTTCTCAGGGAGAACTTCAAAATATTCAGGCAATTCCTCTACTGTTAATTTATGGATGTTAGATGTGTCACACGAGGTGTGATAAGAAAATATGGCGAATGCTTAAAATTAAAAATATATATATTATAGTAAAAGACAAACTACCATTAATCCCCCTCACTTCAAACACACTTATCCCATCGTTCTTGCCACTTTCTGAAGCAGTTCTGGAGTCCTCTTTCGTGAGTTCTTTAGTTGGGCTGTTGTGGCTGCCTTGATGTCTTGAATTGATTCAAAATGTTTACCTTTCATTGTCAATTTGACTTTAGGGAAGGGCCAGAAGTTGCATGATGCCAGATCCAGTAAATAAGGTGGATGAGGACGCACCGTAATGTTTTTATGTGACAGAAATTCCCATACCAGAAGTGATGTGTGACATGGAGCCTTTCTGTTGTGATCAAAGAATACGGTGAATGCTGCTGCCGAGTGCCAGCCATCCAACGGAAAGAGAAGTATCTTCAATTCAGAAGCGGCATGGCAAACCTTAGTAACAGTGAGTGACAAGTTTCATCTTGTTCACTGCAATCAGTTAGATGTGAGCTACGGTTGAGAATAGGTGTGTTTTAAAATGCACGGTAAATCATCCTCCAACATGACAATGCTCAGTGTCACCCATCGCTTCTGGTATACAATTTCTGTCAAATAAAAACATTACAGTCTGTCCTCATCCGCCTTATTCATTGGATCTGGCAATCAGCTACTTCTGGCTCTTCCCCAAAGTCAAAATGACTTAGGGCATTGAGGCAGCTATGACAGCACAACTAGAGACACTCACGAAAGAGGACTTCCAGACTGCTTCAGAGAGTGGCAAGAACAATGGGATAAGTGTGTTTGAAGTGAGGGGAAATATTTTGAGAGGTATTAATGGCAATGTATCTTCTACTGTAATTTTTTTTTATTTAAACATTCACTGTATTGTTTGATCACACCTCATGTATTGCACTAGTTATTTCAGTCACATTTCTGATCAATGCTGAAATGCAATGACAATTCTATATTTATTTGGCTCATTAATTAAAAATTCTTTAATATATTAATTATTCTGTGAACACATAACACTCTTAAGGAGAAAATGCAAAAATTAAAAACATTATAAAATAAAACTTAGATTGATCAATATTGTTTTATGTGAACCAAGTATGCTTTAATAGTTAGCTTCTAAAAGACATCTTTGCTTCTACAAGACAGCTTTTATAAAAGCTTTGTAGTTTTAATTGAACTGGCTCGTAGTTTCAGACTCTGGTGAAACTCCTAGAAAAGCAGATATAAAAGACAAGTTTGCAAGAATAAATAGTAATCAAATATGCAAGTACTGTTCAGCTTCCAAGAGACTGCACAAATCTAAGTTTCTAGGATCTTATATATCCTGGATCTAGAGAGTACAAGTAGCAAACATATGAAGAAATAGAAGACCTCTTTGGATAATAATGTATTACAAACTTGAATCAACGTAACCTATAAAGCTGCAAATATTTGTAATCACATTTTTAAGTTTCCAAACTAACTCCTTTTAAGAACTAAGTGTTTACTATAATTGAGAGTAATAATACTCAATATGCAGAGCCAACTTCTCCCTTATGCAATTAGAGGCCAATATGAAAAATAGCAGAATGCAATTTACTATGAAGGGTTTTTAATGAACATATATGTTATCAAATTTGATAACAAATGAACAATGTACTTTTACTGCTCCACCCTTTATTATCAGAAGGAACACTGGCTTTTTAATACATAATAGCCTCTAATAAGCCTTATAAAATCCTAACTTTACTGCAATTGTTCATGAATGCATCTTATAGATCATCTGCAAAGCCTGTCAGATAACTAATGTACTGCTGAGACCTGCCAAATGTTTCATTTTTCCCCCCCTATAAACTCTATCTAAAGTGCATAATGCATTCATTCTAATGAGAACTTTCAATAGCTGCTCAGGCCAAGTAAGACCCTCTTTTCAAACCCAGGATGCATCACTTCAGTAGGAAAGCAACCAACAATGTGGATGAAAAATACTGCTTTAAAATTATACTAAAATTACCTTATTATTTTATTATTGTTCATTAATAATAGGGAAATAACAATAATAATGTGTGATCAGATAGTACATGGTTCTTTGGAGTTCTGCTAAACATATTACCTAATTAGCTTGTTATATGCTGAAGATGTAAGTCTTATGAAATGTGACTCGAGATTTTATGTTATTCCGGACTTTTTGTTTCCATAAGAACCACCATCCTCTCTATATACACCTGATTGCTTTACCTGACATTGTACAGGCACTTTTCTCCATAGCTGAATTTAAAGGGCTGTTCTTGACTGCAGGCAGAGCCAAGTTCTGAACAGGGACTGTGGGGTTCTTTCTTGATTTTCAGTGGTAGGCCATGAAAAGCCACTAGAAACAAAACAAAAATACCCATAAAAATGAAATGCAGTTAGCAATTAAAAATATTAACTTGACCTACTTATCTTGGTTAAAATGCCATTAAAACTTCATATTAACTTACATATATTTTAAAAAAATCAGATTTGATGAAACTTCATGGAAGATTCTGGAGAAATCTCTGTATACTCCTTTTCTGTTTTTGCTAAGAAAATATTTGCTTGAATGAGCTTTCATTATTTAAAGTGAACCACTTACAATTTGCTTAGCTGATATCAGAAATACTAGAAGCTCAGTTTTCAGAAACTACGTTTTAAAAACATTTCAGAAAGATTTCCAGTGATTAAAGCGGAAAAAATACAACTGGTTATACAAGAATTAACGGAAGATTGGAACACAGTTTTAAGCATTATTGAAAGGAAAATATCTCAAATCCATCAATAGTAATGGTTTAATGGAATGATAACTGAACTAGGAGAAAGAAAATCCAGGTGCAACTGATGTCAGTTTGGTAACATCTTTGAGGCCAATGCTCATCTATAAAACAGAGAGAAAAGTATATGCCTACCTACCTCCCAGAATTGTGAGGAAGAAATGTGTGAAATTTGTGAAAGTTGTCACATGTAATCCACCATAAAACAATTATTCTCTATCAAATGATATTTTTGTCCTTTTTCATGTCTTATACATGGTTATATTTATTTACATTCATTAATGCTTAATATAATACAAAGAACATATAAAATATGAAGGCTAGAAGACATGTATATTTGAAGAGAACCATAGCTTTAAAAACAAATAAATACTATGTAGTTTTTTATTTTTCTATATGAAATTGAAAAAAATAGCTATTAGAGATCTTGTCAGAATAATTGAAGTTTTAGTATAAACGGCAAATAGGTAAAAGAATAAAGCAGACATGAAAATGGATTTTATTTTTATGTATAATATTCACAAGTATGACTAATCAAGGAATAAATATAAGAAGTACACATGTTCTAGAGACTTATAGTAACTACTATAAAAACTAGAATTAAAACAAAATATTAAGTCTGTATTCTATAAAAATGTGACAAGAGAAACCTTGTAGTTTATGATACCATTCAATCTTGATTATGATATTATGGCATAATAAACTTGTACCAGTCTGAATGTTATATATAATTTTAAGATAAGAATTTGATATCAAGAACTACTAGCTGCAGGAAAATAAATGCTATTTGTTTTACATGTACATAATTTTGACAAAATTGTTCAATGTTACTCAAGAGCCATCTGAAACATCATTGAAAACAAATTTGCCTAAGAAGCAAATTTCACCAAAATCAGTTGTTTAAGGAAAACTTAATAAATAACAAAATAATTTTACTCGGTGGTCTGTTTCAAAGAATTTTCTTGATGTAATGTGTGTTTAATTGCCTATTCACTGTAGAGCAGATTTAAAATAGAAACAAAGGGAAAATTACACGAGTCTTCATATGCCAAGGGTGCTCATGTTCATTAACTTTACCAAGTCAGAAAGTTATAATGTATTAATCATTCAGATAGGAGAGATTTAAGAACCTCAAGAATCAATTATAAGGACTTATTAGCGTTCTGATTTGAACAACTAAGTAGAGAAAGAAAACTTTGCAACAAAAAGACATTTGGTGTTAGATATTTAATAAATTATTGTTAATTTTGTTGGATGTAATAATAATGGAATGGCAGTTGTACAAAAAAGGTTTAAAGTTAGAGAATCACAAAGTATTTCCAGAAAACAATAAGGTATCTGGGATTTTCTTTAAAATAGTCTAGAAAAAATGATGGGGGATGATGCAAATTAGAAAAATGCTGATAAATGTTAACATCTAATTGATGGGTAGATAGAAGTTCATTATCTTATTCTCTGCTTTTATCCATATCCCAAATCTGCATGATGAAAAGTCTTCATAATGTGAAAAAAAAAAAAAGGATTTAAAGTCATATATCTAAAAAAAATTATCTTTCTGTGTGTGCATCTACTACTTAGAATGACCAATATTATATACACAACCATTAGCCACATAGTTGTTGCGAAAATGATCTTAACAGATCATTTTAACTATTTATTACATCTTTGCACATATACAGAAAATGTGGATATTCAAGTTTAGCACTTGGGATTAAGTTTCAAGTTCTATATTTTTCTAAAGAAAAAAATCAGTAGTAACATATAAGGAACTCAATTTATCATTCAACGAAATAACACATTATTATACCTGAGAGATCAGATCTAATTTATAAGAATAAATTTGATAAGACCAAAAGAGTTAAATACGCAGTATGATGCAAAGTTTACCACATTTGTCAAAATGTCCAGTATATCAGAGACTAATGTCTTTGGGACCATGAGGTAGAATAAGATTAGTGAACAGGACACAAAAATCACTAATCATATAAGAAAATAATCTGAACCGTAGGCTTCACTGAAATTTAAAACTCCTCTTCATTCAAAAAACACTATTAAGAGTAGAAAGTAAGCTACTGACTACATTGTAATACAAAGATCTGACAACTCATATTCAACATAGTACAAATCATATTCAACTGCTACAAATTAATAAGACAAAACTAATAACCCAATTAAAAATGGACAGAAGACATGAACAGGCAGTTAATAAAAGAAGACACCCAAATGGCAAAACAAACAAATGAAGAGCATAAAAAGCATATATGAAAAGGTATTCAACATCTTTACTCATCAGGAAAATGCAAATAAAACCACATGAGATTATTACTATATACCTACCAGAATGGCAAAACTACAAAAGCTTGGCATTATCAAGACCGAAGACCTAAAGCAACAGAAACTTATATATGCTACTGAGATTGTAAACTGATAAATAAACTTTGCAAAATATTTTGGCAGTAGCTGCTAAGGCTCATAAATCTACCTTATGTCCAATAACTACACTCTAAGGTATATATCCAAGAGAAAGGACTATATATTTTCACCAAAAGACGTATATAAGAATGCTCATAGCAGCTTTATTCATAATGGCAAAAACTGGAAAATTCAAATGTTCATTAGCAGGAAATAGATAAATAATGTGTGGCACAGTCATACGATGGAATACTATGCAGGAATAACAAAGAGTACATTATTGACACATGCAGAAACACAGATGGTCTCACAGACATGAGGTGGAGTAAAAGCAGCCAAGCATGGAAGTGTGTGGAGTATATGATTTTCAAAAACAGACCAAACTAACTGATAATGAAAGAATCCCCTTCTATTGGTGGATGCAAGTGTTAATACCTGAGAAAGGACACGAGTAACCTGCTACAGTGCTGGAAATATTTTATATCTTGCTCTGGGTGGTGGTTTTATGAATATATAAATCTGAAAAAGTCATCAAGCAGCACACGTAGTGTTTGCATTATAATAAATGCACATCTCAACAATAAGTTTTTAAAACGTGAGGACCATCAAGCAATGCTATACAAATTAAGATATTTGAACATGTCTGGCCTCCTGTTCCAGCAGAGATATCTGAGAATGTGCTTCAAATTCATAGGATAAGTAATTCCAGATGAGTGAGGGGTGGAATGACAAGTTTGAAGCACCATCTGGAATAGTTGGTACCATGACAGTAGCCGTCTACAAAAATGCCCACTGGCATCAACCAAGAAGCAAAAGGCGTGATCCATCCCAGCGGATACACTGTCTATCTGGAGCTCTGGGGCTTTCAGATTGGACCATGAACTCTCTGAATTGACTTGCAACGAAAGGACATACGGTTTCCCAAAGTGCCATTAGAGGCAAGTTAATCCCTACAGTCTGGATCCCCAAATCTAACTAATCATCAAATTGCCCAGGCAACTTTTGAAAAAACAAAGATTCCCAGACCCCATATGTTATAGGATGAATTGTGTTCCCCCTAAAAATCAAATATTGAAGTCCTAATACCAGTGCTTCAGTATGTGACCTTATTTGGAAGGTTAATTAAGATGAGGCCATTAGGGTGGGATCTAATCCAATATGATGGATGAAATGGGGGAATTAGAGTACAGAACTACTCACAAGAGAACACCATGTGAAGATGAAGGTGGAGATCAGAGCGATGCTTCTACAACCCAAGGAATGCCAAAGATTGCCAGCAAATCACCAAAAGCTTGGGGGAGGCATAGAATAGATTCTCTCTCACAGCCTTCAGAATCCTGCCGACACCTTCATCTCAGACTTGTAGCCTCCAGGACTCTGAGACAATAAATGTCAGGGGGTTTTTTAAGCCACCCAGTCTGTGGTACTTTGTTATGGCATCCCTAGCAAATTAATATACCATTTCCAGAAGTTCTGATTCAAGAAGACTGGGATATATATATATATATATATATATATATATATATATATATCCATATATATATGGATTCTGTATCTTATAACATTTTTAGGTGATTCTCATAACCAGACTAATTTCAAATCCCTTGTGATGCTTAGCAACACCTGTATCCAGTGTGCACTACATTGCCATTCGTCCAGTAATTGGAAGGACTTTAAAAAAAACAACATTAACAACGTTGTCCTTTTCGTCAGATGTCGATACTCAAGAATTCTCACAGTTCCCCTACTTCCAGAAGTTCAGAGCTTCCCTACTTTTTCCAAAACCCATTCAATGTGTGTGGGCCTCTTAATCATTATTTGGAACTGTGATTGTATTTTTCTAATCATAAGCCAAATAAGTAATCCAATGAATTTGAGTTGGCTAGATTTTTTTTTTTTTAATTATTGTGGGCGAGGAAAACAAGGAGAGAAACCACCCTAAAGATCTTACCATTTTGCACAAGAACCACATGTTATTTTCCTCCTTTTCACTTTCCTGCTTCCTGGAGATTCTATATCACAACAGTGGCTTCTCTTATTTATTCTTAAATAAGGGTAGTACAGAGACTCCCACCAGAGAGGGCTGAGCTGAGAACGTGTTGGATATTTCATCACAGGGCTGAGAGTCTGAACGTCTGCTAACAGGCAGTTTTCCAGCTCACTGGCACAGGCACAAGTGAAAGCAGCACATTCATTTTGTGCAATTTGCTTTACCTTCCCACATGGAGTTGGTGCATGTAAAAGGCTGTTAAGTACTAAATTATTCCTTATCAAATCACCATCATCTGGAGTCATGATCAACACTAATTAAATTACTTTCGCTGAACACGGCTCCAGCCTGCTGCAGAGGCTGCGAGGTACATTTCATTTCTCTGACTGTACCATCCTTGCTGGGTCTGGAACAGAGAGCTACAGGCGTCTGCATTGTTTGTAGTTTTAATTAAAGTGAATCTTTCCTTCTTCAAGTGCATCCAATCAAGTGAGTTAACTCCTTCATTTCATTTACAAAGAAGTGATGGTTCAACATGATATAACATTTTATCTTGATCCCTGACTTCAGACATTCAGATCAATTATCTTTGAATTCCGCAGTCTTCCTGAGGCACTCCTTGAACACATTTCCATGCAAACTTTAATGACCTGCAACTCCTTTGGACAATCCAGACCTTTAGGAGAAGAAGCAGAAAGAACACGCAAGAGCTGCATCTTGCATTTTTCTCTTTGATAGCAGCTTGACCTTTCAAACCACGTCTTAAGGCTGACTAAACGATGACAGTTCTTCTACTAGTTAAACTTAAAAGCTCCAAAATACCAGGACTTTAGAAAAAAACGTACTTCCCAACTAAACTTAACCACTTCTTAATTCAAAAAAGTTCACTTGGGATTATTGTATTCATTATAAAGTATTTGTTTAATTAGTAATTGTTTTCATTTTAGATTTATGAACTATGAGACATCATCTTGCTTCCATTTTTTTCTGCCTACATTTTAGAACAGAGGCGCAAACTTGCCCTCATTCTACTGCAGCATAGGAATGCCATTGGCTTTCCAAGTGCAACAACTCTGGTATAGAACCACATCTTTGGCTGAGGGTAGATATATAATAAATCACATTTAAACACCTACAATATAGATGAAGATAATGAATTTAAAAATTTGCTTATAGAAGAATAATTTCTAAGCAATCAGGATACTGGAGCATTCTTTTTCTACTTTATATTAAAAACAGATCATGTTTGTTATAACTGACTAGTTCCTGCTCAGTCCAAAGAATAAACAATGTAACCTATGAATTGAGTTTTGGTTTGCCTTTCTATGGTTGTAAATTTAAGAAAGATAATGTGTTTCACTGTAAGTGTCAACTTATTCAATTGCGCTTAAGTTTAGAACCGTGATAGAAAACACTAGCTGTAATGCTTTAAAAAAAACCTCAAGTTTACATAGTATTATAAAGTTTGCAAGGAAGCTTCATCTATATTATGTTTGATTCTCATTCGAGACCACAAAAGTATTTATTTTTATCTCCCCATTTTGCAAATTTAAAAGAAAATAACAACAACAAGAAAGGAAAAAAAAATTAAGGCGCTAAGCTTCACGTCTAACTAAAGACCTAGAACTAACTTATAACAGGTTAAGAATTAGAGAGCCCTGAGCTTTTGGCTGCAACTCTTGAATCCTGGAGCATATAATCAAATTTATTTTGAATAAACACATTTAAGATTTCTTTCATGCATGAGCAGCACTATAAAATTATATCAGATGTTTTTTTATCCATTCATTTTTTTCATTAATTCACTCATTTGCTGTGGCTCAGATACTATGGCAGGTGCTGAGAGGAGGAGGGAATATGGAGCTATAGAAAGAAGATGAAAAGTAAGACAGTTTTACATCAAGAGCTCACAGAAGTCCAATTAAAGCTTTATTTAGGTGTTTTGTTTTTTTTTTTTTAAAGGAGTTTTCTCTAATAAAGATATTGGCAAGTCTTCTTTAAGTTTGATTAATTCATGTGTATGTGATGCATATTTCTGTATACATGAACTTAATGATATAGTCTAGGCACTCGTATCTAAATGAACATAGTTCTCAGAGCATTTGTGTTTGCTTTTAGGCATTCTGCCTTTTTTCAATTTATTACTGTGACCAAAGGCATTTAAAAAAAAAAAAAATGTCCCATCACTCATAGTCCACGGAAGGAAAAATGGTGCTATCCAGCATCTAAAGCTTCCCCTAGACTCTGATAACCAAAATGTCACAAGTGATGGGTCCCCTTCTGTATGTGGACAGCAATGCAAATAAAACAAGTTGTCTTGGTGCTGACCTTGCACTCTGTTTTCCTCTCAACTCTTACCATAAGAGTGAAATAGAGTAGCAATTTCTGTGAGTACAAAACAATTACCCTAGGAAGAGAAACACATCACATATTTAATTACTTCTCTAAACAGAACCATGTTTCTAAATCAAATCTGTAGGTTTGTTTTTTTAAGTAAAACTAGCTAGGAATACAGAACCTTGATGAGAGTCATGGATTTTGATGTTGAGATTTCTGGTCTGCTCAAAAATTCTGTTCCAGAGTAGTTTACTGTATGATGCTCTAGAATGAGGGTTGGCAAATTACAGTCTGTGGGCAAATCTGCCTTCCCGACTGTTTTGGTAAATGGAGTTTTATTGGGACATTGTCCCACCCATTCATTTAAATGTAGTCGAGCACTACTTTAAGTTACAATGGAATTTTGTGGTAGACTCCCTAGGAGCTGCAAAGCCTAAAATATTTATTCTCTGACCCTTTGCAGAAGAAAGTTTGCTGATCCTTATTCTAGATTATGTTCTACAATGAAAAAGGAGAAAGAAAACGTGAAAGTGGCAGAATGGTACAGTGACATCTGCTAGTGACAGGGTGCAGTGCAGCTAAATTAGTTAACAAAGGACTAATTTAATTTTGCTTTATTAACTTTGTTCTGACTCAAAATCAAGTGTGCAGCTTGTATAGCCAATCAATGGGTATATATATATATACAAACAAGATGATGAAAAAAAGACACAACATTGAGGCTCTAAAACACCACAAATGTATGCGATTTGAGGAATTTCAAGGCATTTACTTAGACCATGGTTATGTATGATGTAAATAATTTTTTTTACACTTGTCTACAAAGTATAACTGAGAAAGTCAAAACAAATTCTGTGGATACTGAAGTGCTTGTAAAAATTTTTTCCACTTAATAGATAGATAGATAGATAGATAGATAGATAGATAGATAGATAGATAGATAGATAGATCTGTAAAAGGGTAAAAAAGTAAACAGTATACATAATTAGATTATTTAAGACCTGATACAAGCATGCCATGAAAAAAACGCATGCAGCCTTTTATACAAATATATAGAGATAGTTAGGGATACACTCACTAGTTGCAAAACATTCACTTTAAGTTAGTATCACTTCAAATTCAGGTGATAAATGGATAGCAATGACCTCAATTAGTACTCAGTTAAATTCCAGAGGCAAAGGGGAAGGCTTGTGTACAAATAAAGACAATAGTGTCACATCCTCTGTAAATCCATCTTCCAAGAAAGACACACAAAAAAGCAGTGGGCACTGCTTCCACATCTAAGTCTCACAAAGATTCTTTTCCAGTGCATTTACCTCTTCCGAGCCCCCCCCACACACACACACACACACTGTACACACTTATCATTCACACACACATACACCAACATCCATTACTAAAGGGCCTAATCTCAGCTATCAGCAGACTGCCTTTATGGGGCCATTAAACCATTTCTCTTGTTTACAGTGCCTGAAGAAAGATGTGAATTATGTCTGTGACAAAACAAGCGATAACATTTCTAAACTGCTATCAAAATGCAAACTGAATCACATTTAAGGACAGGGACCCTGATTCAAGTTTTCATGATTTTCCATTACTTGAATCATTTGGAAATACATTCACCTATAACATTTCTGAGACAGGAATTTAGACCATAGCACAGCAATCTGATACTTTTTTAAAAATGATATTCTTTAAGTAGAGCAGTTATAAAATAGATGATACCGTGTTTTTAAAGGACTATTATCAGTTGGGATAGATTCCACACCTAGTTTGCTCTTTGTTGTTATTTTGGCCACACAAAATATGCTATTTAGTAGTCATCACAAAGGCAAAGGAAGGGGGACTTTCACCCCGTGTTATGCATCTCAGAATTTTTCAATTGAAGAGGATATTAGATATGAACACGTTTTAGGAATTGAGTTAGTGTTTGTACTAGGAAACCTTCATCTGACAGGAATCATAAATGGAAGGCCAATGGGTAAACGGATAAAAAAGAGAAGCTACTTTTTATTAGAGGAAGGCAAACGGTCATCAATATTCCCCTACCTTGCTCCCAGAAGTAAATACTCAGATCTGTAAGGAACTTTCTGGGCAGTTTCGAAAACAAAACTGAGTCTTGCAGAAATCAAACACATTTCTCAGAAGAGGATATCAAACCTTTGTGTTCTAATACCAAACTCCTACAGTAATAGAGATTGCACATTCTATTGTAGGGTCTTTCCAGGGGCCTGCCTGGATAAAGGAGGGGATGTAGGTTTAAAAAGTCCCAGAGGTGATCCTGCTTCTCACCAGAATTGGAACTAGTGCTGAGGACACAGCTGAAATCAGAAGCCAGGAGTCCACAGAGTAAAGCCTACTAATTAGGTTACAGCTTCAGAAGACTATTATTTCTTAAAAGTATACTTAATAATTCAACTTTCTCTACACTGCAGAGTACCATTATGCTATCTTTATAGAATAGAATAGACCTGAAACACAGGGTTTGGCTTGTCTTCCTTCTCTTCAAAAACAGTGATAGTGAAATGCAGCCAGCTCTCTCATCTGAAGGTCACTTACCGTGTTTCCCCGAAAATAAGACCTAGCCGGACAATCAGCTCTAATGCGTCTTTTGGAGCAAAAATTAATATAAGACCTGGTATTTTATATTATATTATGTTATATTATATTATATTATACTACATAAGACCTGGTCTTATTTATAGTAAAATATTTATAGTAAAATAAGACCGGGTCTTATATTAATTTTTGTTCTAAAAGACACATTATAGTTGATAGTCCGGCTAGGTCTTATTTTGGGGGAAACACGGTACCTACCAGTCTTGATGATCTAAACCAGAGGTTGCCAGTGTTTCTGTTTGGTTCACAGATGGTTTCAGATTAATTTCAATTAGTTGTGATCATTTAAAAATCAGCTTCAAAACCTTTTGTCTAGTTTAAAAATCTAAACTTCTGGATTCTCTAGAAAAAAACACTATATCCAGCAACACTGAGTCCACTTTCCAGACTGAAAAGCAGGGCCGCCGTTGGCTGAGCCCGTTATCAGCTGCCTCTTTTGTCAGCATCTATAGTTTACTATTGCCAGTCCCCAGCTCCCCACCACTCCACACCTCATTATCTTTTGCACTAAATAACTTCCATCTCTTATATGCTTGGAATGAGTATTTTCTACCCCTCATTTACCACACACCTTAGAAATCATTAGTGAATGTGTTTCCACATGTGGACCTGCATGTGTGCACACACACACCACCTCTAGTCAGCAAATATAAATATTACAAAATGCACATTAGCCTGTGGCTCAGATACTTAAATACTCATTCCTAGGCAATAAGACACAGTGGCAAAGCTGGCAGTCACGCAAATCTGCCTAATTTCAAATCTCGCCACTGCCACTTACCAGCTCTAAGACTGGGCAAGCCACTTACCCTCTCTCTGTGCTTCAGTTTCCTCACCTATGAAATGAGGATAATAGCATCCACCTCACATTTACTGATAGGATTAAATGAGACACTATGTGTAAAGTGTATAGTACCGTAAGTGCTCAACAATGTTAACTGTTGGTGACATTATTTTTCAAACCCAGAAGCATTAGGCATTACAGCTAAAGTAGATCGTCCAGAAACTAGAGTAGTTAAGCAAAGGGACACTGAATCTTGGCTTTGCTACTTACTAGCTAAAGAACTCCTGGTAAAGCAGGTAACTGCTCTGTGACTTAGTTTCTCCCTATGTAATAATATGACGTTTATCACAGACCTTCCTCCTGGGGTTTGTGTGAGACTTAAATGAGGTAATTCCCATGAGACTAGTACCTGGCCCATTGTAAGTACTCAGTAAATGTTAGTTATTACCATTATTCATCCCCAACCGCTTCTTTTCACAGAAGATAAACTGAGACTCAAGGAAGTAAAGTGACTTATGATAATAGCAGGACTCCCGGCCATCAGACTGTCACTTCAGTAATTTTTCTATTTCATCTTGTACCCAGTTTCACTTTCTGTCAACTACACATTAAGAGCGAAAAAAAAAAAAAAGTACACAAGGAGAAGAATCTGTAGGGAAACGTACCGTGACTGAAGGAAAAAGTAAATGTGTGGCCTGGTAGAATGAGCACTGGACTAGGAGTAAATTAATCATACCTAGATCCTACCCCACCCCTAACTAGCTGTGTGACCATGGACAAACTGTGCAACCTGTCAGGGCTTCTGTCCCTACTCTACAAAATAAAGGCATTGGACTAAGCAACCTTTCCTTGTAGCTCCAAAATTGAATGTCTGGGTATAAGTGCCTGCTTATCAATGTCAGAAGAGAAAAATGTAAAGATCTAATGTAATTCAGAGGGCATAATGTTCTGAGGACACACAGGCGTTTACACACCTCAATAATAACTGAGGGCGTTTACTGCATTTTAGCAAACAGTGGTCACTGAAATTCACGATGATGAGCCTTAATCATCATGAAAAAGCAAAATCGGGTATAACCTACTATATTCAAGAAGGGAGGGTACATAATGCACATTAGAAAGGTGTGCATGCAATATGGTTAACATTTTAAAACACTTGATGTTTCAAAGGTGTTTCATGGACCACCTACTTTCCAGATGATGTCAGAAAGTAATGGTATTATATTAATAAAACAAAAGGCAGAATCAAGGACACAGTTGCTTTCCTAATTTTAAAAGCATCAAACGCACCTTTAATTAAAAAATAAAGAAACAAAGTACAGAATGCATTGATTCATTCCTCTAAATTGTAAAGCCCAATCCTGCTATCATAGGGCTTCAGCAATAGTGGTACTAAATGAACCTCATCTTCACAGTCTAATTGCCTAGAGAAAGTGCCCTGGGAGGAAACTAGTTCTTCCATCTGGAAAAAGGTAAGGACAGGGAAAGAAAAGCCTAATGTATGAACAATCCAAATCTAATCAGTTTTGCATTTTGCATTGGCTTCGAATCAGATCTTCCTACCCCTACTGGTCCAGTAGATGGAAAGCAGCACGACACTATTTTTTTGGAAACAAATTCTGTACCGTGAGCCCAAACATACAGGACTTTATATCCAACTGGCAGGAATAAAACCTGAACAAGCTGCAGCTATTTGAGAAACAGACCTAATAAACTGAAATGAAGTTCTGAATCAAGATGCCCACCCAAACCCACACTTCTCAAAAATTGCTCTACTTAATAAATTCCCTCATTCTGATTATGACTTTTAGGAATATGGACAACACCTCTTCTGCAGAAATTGGTCTACTTTGCTATAATAAAGTCTTGGTAGCCCTACAAAGTTACAAAAATAAATAGTACTTCTCTGCCTAGTCATTCTGCAGTTTCTTTCCAATGATGGGCAACACTATTTGGGAAAGGCTTCCTGGTAACTATTATTATTCCTAGGGAAGGAGGGGTTGGAAGATCCCAGCACTACCTAGTGTTCTTCAGTGTAGCCTCAAGAAGTTCTGAGGAATGCTATGACAGATGGGCCCTGCAGAATACCCAGACACCACGGGTGCTCAGCCCACGCCACTGTGGAACCAGAAAGACAGACAGGCCCTTCCCACAGTTAGAACACATATTAATAATAATAGGTAGGCTTCCTCTGTCCTGCCTCCCCTGCCTCTCCCTCCTCCAGAATGAACCCCAGAGTTCCACCCTTTGTACACTATCTGTATAGATCTCTAAATGGTTCCGAAAAAAAAAGTTGTTAAAAATGTAATTTAAAATCCACTTATACAAAAAAAGAAGGCAGGTAATAGTCATCAGAGAAGAATTAATGCAGATGGTAGGATCTAAAGATATTTTATTTATAAGCAATAAACAATAAATGTGCTCTTCAATTTTCCTTATTTATTAAATCACAAATACAGGAGCTCCAACCTAAAATTTTATATTAACTACTCTATAGACCATAAAAAAACCTAAAAAAACAAAATTCAGCTCATTATTTCATTGCCAGAGAAGACTGCCAATTACTAATACGCCTGTCATCATTTTGGAAAAATAATCACTAAATGGACCAGCAGTTTCTATGATTTGTAGGTTTTACTAAGAACAAGTAGACAAATAAATAAGTTTTTATGAAATAGAGTATAGCCATTTCATCCAGCATTATTTTAAAAGCAATTAAACAAGTTATTAGTGATGCAAATACTTGCTTAAATGAATTTATTACTGTGGTCTTCAGAACTGGAACAGTATTAACTCAAAATTTAGAATTCATCTCACATGCATCCACATGATCTGGAAAAGTCTTTAAGTAAGCCCAGAGATCAGAAAAATGGTACATGGCCTACAGAGTGAATACCACGACCAAGACAACTAAACCTACAAACCTATGTACCACACTCCCGAGTCTAACAAAATCCTATTAGTGTTCCATTTCTTCAAATGTTTCAGCTTTACTTGTTTTGGTATTTACCCCCTGAAAAGGATCTTTCAATTTTGATTTGATAAGCCTGAAATGGTTGAAAAATTCTATTTTCTTTCCAGTTAGTGAATCCTTACTTTTGATTCATAATTTCAACATTCTTTTTTTTTTCCAGGCTGCATGTGAAAAGAGCCTGTAATTTGCATGGTCTTAAATCAATCAGTTCAGTACAGAAATGATACACTAGAATAAGTAGGAAGCAACACTTATATTGAAGTACACCTGCAGCATTCTGAGGTCACTCCACTAAAGACAGGATTGAGATCAATCTACATTATTAGCCACTTGGCTCCTTGCTCAAAAATACCCCATTGGTAGACAATCAAAGTTGAAAATATGTTCTTAATACCAGAGCTAGAAAAGTTTGCCCAAAAAAAGCAAGTCAGCTGGCTAGGCCAAAAAAAGTGTTTTTCAGGAAATCCCAATAAAACTCTGTATGCTGTCAAAATAGCAAAGATAGAGTGATTACAAAGGAAACTTCACAATTTTCCTAATAATAAACACCTTCTTAAAAAAAATTATCTGTCACTTGGCCTCAATTTTTATAGCTATTAATATTAGCTAGGGGAAATCCTGCAAACACATTTAACTTAAACCAACTACTTACTAATTTGGTGCAAAATTTTTAAATTTCTTCCCCAAAATGAATTTGGGGATTTTCTTTAAAATTGGCTTCTAATATTTAATTTTGTATATATCAGAGCCGCTTCCATGAAGAATCACCACTCTACGGAAAAACTTTTACCCAAAGTATTTTGCCTTCTTGGAAAATGTTCACTTTATCAGATTAAGAATCAACTCAAAAGGAACAGGGAACAAGCATAAGATATAAAATTACAAAAAAACAAAAGCAAAAAAACTATGATTTGGGAGCCACATTTTTTTAGCCCAAAAATAGCCTTTGTGAAGGAAAAAAGACATTGTGATTATGTAGAAACACTGAGAAAAGTGCACTGTTCTTCATGCAGCAGATAATACTGATGTTGGCCAAAATTCCGTATGAAAATCCATGAGACTTTCTTAAACAGTGAGACTCATAGGTAAGTAGCAGTATTGGTTTCCTAAACTGTGACAATATCCCATCATCGGCACACCACCAGATGCCAGTCAAACCATTTTGTCATTTCTTAACAATAAATATCAACTTAAAAATATCTAAAGCACAAGAGTGACATTAGAATAATTAACTATAGTCTCTTCTGACATAAGCCCAGACTTAACCAGTAAAACAAGAAGCAAACAAGCCAAACGTTGACAAAGAAAACCAACCAGGAGAGCCCTTAGGCTTAACATGGCTATGAAATTAGTCAAGAAACACCATGTAAGATACACTACACATAAGGTACTGATTTTACTGTGTGAGTGTTGAAAGAAGTCAATATAAATGATCAGTGTGTATACACAGATCACATTTCCATAGCTAAAGGATAAAATCCTAAGAAAACTGTTACTGGAATGAAGAGTTTTAGAATTAAATTACCATTTTGTGATTACTTAACATACTCATTTTTAATAGATTGTGTCCTTTAAATATAACCTTCTTTTTAAAAATGTGTTATATGTTAGATTAAAAAGTTATTTTTCTTCCCTACAGGAACACATCTCTAATTTTTCATTGGCATAACAGTTGGGAGTTATGACTCACAAATAAATGCACCAAGTCAGATTGCAAGATTTCATAAGGAATTTAAGAGATTACTCTGGTCCATCTTCACATTCTTTACAATGAGCAGCTATTGAGAAATACTTTAATCATGGATATACAGCTTGTTAAATCTGACTTCTATGCCTTGCAGGCCAATTTACATTAAGACCTGTTTAAATGAAGTTACAATTATATTTGACTTAGTTGATATGATCTAGGGATATAAAATTGCTAGAATAGCTGAAAATATAAAATCAAGTGTGATGCTATTATTCTTTAGTAATACACACATGTAACCTAAGACATTTTCTCAATTTTCATCCTATTTACAGTATTCCAGAAAGGTTTCTTAAATGTGTACAAACTTATCCTTAAATTTTTATTATGCATTAGTTTTTATATAACTTCCGAGAAGCTAGTTCAATGGATGTCTGCTTCTTTTTTTCCCTACTCCAGAGCCTTCCTATGGCACCATCCCACAAGTCCATCCTCGAGGCTACATTACAGGGGAAAGCTCCTTATAGTAAGGTCATTTGATCCTTCAGGAAACAGGCCGTGTCTAATGGGAACCAAGATATCTCACCAGTTACTAAATGTGGCTCCATGCAATAGTTCCATGGCAACATTCCAACGCATGGGATTTTTTTTTTTTTACTTTGACTTGCTGACTGCAAATAAGGGGAAATTAGATAACCATCATTAAACATAAAATATAGAGCATGACTAGGTAGCAGTGTGGTACAGGTGTTATCGGATATAGACAATTACAGCACAGAGGCAATAATACATGAAGATTACAAGTCTTTTTACTTCTATCTTGGGCAGATCATTTCATGATAACATCAAAATACATATAAAATCATATCAATCCTTGCACAATGCAAGCCTTTATGTTATCCACAATATATAGATGTACTAACTGGGAAATAAATTCTGCATTTGATTTTTCACATGAATTTTACTTAAATAAATAGTAGTTATTAATCCTTGTGGATTTTAAAATTTTAGGATGTGAGTTACACATAAATGGATCTCTAATCTTAAATGAAGTGGCATATTCAAACACTCAATGTATTCTTTCTTTTAAACTGTCAAAACTACATTTACTGCTATGTCAACCTAAAGCATCTACAATATAAATTTAACCTTTTTGAGACACTTAGAAGTTAACAGTATGCTCACATGAATGCAGATATTATAATGCCTGCTATAGATTATATACAGGAATAATGATTTTTCTATAACTTAGTGATAGAAGAGCATAATACACAGTAATGACAAACAGCATTCTTTCAAGTCTCTCCCTCACTAGTTTACCAATGCAACATAATGTAGGAAATTCAGGTGTAGAACGGATTTATTTTTTTACATTTCCTTTTCATTTTATTTTCTGAAATATAATCTAATTCTTTAGAACACAGAGCCCTGCCACTGTCTCTGCTGTAACTCCAGGTATAAGAGGACTATTAGGTGTGTCAAATGCTGTAGCCAGTTGATATATTCAGCAGCTTACATTATCACTTAAACACACAAAGGAGATTTATACAGACCTCCTTTGTAACTGATCGTTCCAAAAATCTAGACAAATATGAAGATGAAAGTACTTTGGTTTCCTCCCATGTGTGCAAATAGAAAAGATGAGCTTTGGAGAAACACATGGATACCACCTGCAAAACAACTGTATGATTACAAACATAATAGGCCTGGTTTGCATTCTCCTCCTCACCCCTTTGAAGTTAATCAGAGCTTTGTAAATTGAGGGTGTGCATAGGGATAAATATTAAGTCAGATGAAGTTTGAGTCTCCTCTTCCCTTATAATACATGCAGACGTTCTTAGCCAGTGCACATTTCTTTGAATTACCACATTAGATTCCACTGACATAATTATAATGTCTGAAACATATGCATTATTTAGTATGTATTTGTTCTAAATATGGTTAACTACAGTGTGCATATATGGTAAAACACATTTACAAAAAAAAGTATTATACCCCTTTGTTTTTTTCTCTCCCTTTTCTCTTCCTCAATAACATGACATCTAATTTCATACTCAGAATCTTCCAGGCTGGGGCAGTTGTTCTTAGGAATAAACTCCAAGTGTATCTGATTGCCTTTTACATACTCACAAAATACGACTGACTTTGACCTTTCAAACTTCATCTTTACCGCTATCCAATGCACACCTCTATCTCCGAATATTGCACCTTTTCCCTGTTGAGGGACAGAAAATGCTCATGCCTACTTCAGAGCAATTAACACCTGTTCTTCATGTTCCCTAATAGGCTGCCCCTTCACCACTGGGTAATTCATACAAATCTTAAAGAGCCAACTGAGGTGTCATAAAAACACTAATATTGAAAATCAGGGGCCAAGGAAAATTAAATTCCACCTCTGTCACTTACTACTTGGGTACTAACTAGTTGTCACCTTGGACAAACTGTTTTGCCCCCACCACCTTATCTTTGGCACACAGCTCTATCTGAAACAGTGTAGGTCAATGGTTACAAGTATAAACTCCAGAGTCAGGTCTGCAACTTTATCGTTATGTGACCAGAACAATCCATTTAACTATACTGTGCCTCAATTTTTTCATCTGACAAAAAGGAGATAATACTGTGTTTCCCCGAAAATAAGACCTGACTGGAAAATAAGCCCTTGAATGATTTTTCAGGATGACATCCCCTGAACATAAGCCCTATTGCGTCTCTTGGAGCAAAAATTAATGCAATGTAAGACCGGTCTTCGTTTTGGGGAAACATGGTAGTTCCTACTAAATAGATCACAGAATATACAGGAATAATGATTCCCACTAAGTAAGGTTGAAGATTGGATGCATTAAGGTATATATAAAATGCTTAGAAGAGCAGCACAGAGTAAATGCTATGAAAGTATTAGTTATTACTGTTCATTAAGGGTGGATGATCTCCAGGTTCATTTCATTTCTAATTATTTCATGAGCCTGAGTTTCTAGTTCCTAGCCATGTTTCATTTTCTTCATGAAGCCATTCTCAACTATTCCTATCTATATTGATCTCTTACTTTAAAAACCAAAAGAAACAACAACAACAACAAAACCCTATAGAATTTATGATCTGTACTATTCATATAATTTGCAGTCATATAGTATTTTTATTATTAATGTTATAGTAATGGTGTCAATAATTATGAATGCCCTGACTTCTTTTATCTTTTTTCCACATCGACAGCATCCTTACTATTAGGTGCCCCTTTGTAAGCTGAGAAAATGGAAATACTGGGAGATTAAGTGACTCACCAAGGTCACCCAGCTAAAAAAGTAGCAGACAGAGGGCATGGTGCCTAGAACCATGAACCTAGAACTCCAGAACCTGCATGCTTGGCTGTTATATTTACTCCTCACTCTACTTTATCTTAACTATCCTCTGCCTGTTTCCCCTACTTGGTCCAAACTTCCTAGTAGGCTTCTTGAAGTCAGGGATCATGAGTCTTTTTTTTAACATATTTTTATGCATGCAAATTTTATCCTATGTAAATAAACACTTAAATATCTAACTATATTTACCTTTGCATTAAAACTATGTAAGTGATTAATGCAGTTTCTAAAATGAAATGACTCTCTAAGCCATGGTTTAGAAATAGTTTGGTCTGTGGAACCATTTTTTTTTTTTTTCCAGTTAGTAGTCATGAATACAGTGTTCATCTTTTTTTTTTAAGTGTGTTTTTCCAGGACCCATCAGGTCCAAGTCAAGTAGTTGTTTCAATCTACTTGAGGTCGTAGAGGGCTCAGCTCACAGGGGCCCATCTCGGAATTGAACTGGCAGCCCTGTTGTTAAGAGCACTGCACTCTAAACAACTGAGCTAACCGGCCGCCCCCACAGTGTTCATCTTTTTAATTAAACGAAATATTTAGAGCAATGTGCATAGACAACCTACCACATAAATTAGAGAAAGAACAGGGTCTTCCACAAATTTGTAATGTATATGCCACCACAGCTGTAGAGTTTCCTCCTTTTGGATTGGTACAAGGAGCATAATGGAAAGGAGTGTGATATTTACTTTTTGGAGAAAAATCTATTCATTATATCTATCTGGGGAAGATATACTAACTACCTGCATGTGGTAGGGAGCAGGAATATCACAAACCAACATTTTTCACTGCTAGCCCAAACAAATACAATCATTCTGAGTTATTTTTAACTGTATTATTGGCATTACTGTTCTGAAACTGTTACTGTAACTTACGAAATCCTCTGTCCTCAGAAGGGTGCATATATTAAATAGATATTGATAATGTCTTACTTCTATAAAGCTACTGAGTTATCAAATACTAACCTGTGTGCCAAAATCTTGACATAAAATATCTCATTTAATCATTGCATTAACCGATTTACTTTCCACTTTTACTTACAAACTGTAAAGATGTTAGATAATAGCCCAAGGTCACTAATATGATAAATAGGGAAACGAAGATTTGAACCTAGACATGTTGGGTCCAAAACTGACAGGTTGCTTTGTGAAATTATAGCTACTTTAAGATCTTCAGTTGCTGAACAATCCTCTGCTGTTAGTAATTCTAGTTTTTTTTTTTTTTAGGTATAACTAGAATCTACTTTTCTTAAATTTAGCATGCAGTGTCCAATTGTTGGGTTAAACATATCTGGTCTGGTAGAAGTTCAGCCACTGCCTAATAATTGATTTGTTGTAGTAGCTATTTTATAAGGATGATCTTAGGTCATTCACAATTTAAGCAGCCAATTACTTTTAAATGAGTTTCCAGAGGCCACACCTAAAGCTGAATATCATTTCATTGCAAGTAGTGTTACAGCAAGGGTTCCATGGATTCATTTTTATTATTTAAATAAGAAATGATCATAAAATTAGCACCTTTCTAATATAGTTCTCATTTTGACTATTGCTATTTAACTAGTGAAATTTGTTCTTCAGGCTGAGTGAACACTATAATTATTATTGCTTTGCATTGTAAAGGTTGCCTCTTAATTGAAAAATCAACGCTTTTTTTCCCTTTCAATGACTACATCAGTTTCAAAATCAACAAAAATATTGAAGATGCAGGCAATTTTCCTACACCCACAAATTAGGGTGTCCTTGATCAATCAGAATCCATAACCTGTAATCTTAAACATAACATGGTAACTGATTTTATAACCAGGCCTGTATTTCAAGTACGAGATGTCTCCAGCTCAAATTTCTCTTCATGAATCCTCATTGTCAAAAATGATAGCAGGCTTGAACAAACAACATTCTAAGCATCTTCTGACAGTATCACTTTGTATATGCACTGAGCTGCTTAACGTGATAAACCGTAAAAGGACAAGCTGTTCTCATAACTATTTTACAGTATGTGTAGATACAGCCTATAAGTTGGTCGCTATAGATATAATTTCTGAGAAAGGCAAAAACAAACAAATAAAAAAAAACAAAAAGAAAGTTAAGTGGATCAAAATGAATGCATTTGTGATATATGAATTATGTATTTTGTATATATTTGAATATATATAGAAAATGTATATAGAATGCTTTCTATTTGCCAGACATATATATCACTTACATATTTCATATAAACATGCACAATTTACCCTAATACTCAGATTGCCCTAGGGAAAAGTAACATTATTATTTCTGTTTTAAGTAGGAGGACACTGAGGCTCAATGATCTTAAATTGCTTATATCGTACAAGGTCACACACCTAGTAAAGAGCAGAAATTGGAACTCAAATGTCCTAGGTCCAATACCTTGCTCTTATGCAGTACACCACATTCAGTCCCCCTGAAAGAATTACATCATGTTTATATTATATGACTGTAGTGCCTAAGCACTAATACTATAAAATGACATGGATAGATATTTTAAAAAGTAGTATCAGACAAAATGCCAAATACAATGTTCAATTAATCTCAGTATAATATTAGCAAATGTTTCCAGCCAAATTATACAATGTCCAAAGATAAAGTGTCCAAAACTAAAATTTAAAAATTTTCCTTTGAGAGCATAATTACTTTGTTAAGCAAACGTTCAGGATTCCTAGAGCTCATGGCTTCTGTATACATAGGACTTAACCATACTTCTATAATTCAAAACACGGGGATGAAGATTTCCATAATGTAACAGGGAACTTAGAGGGCTGTCTACTCCACCCTTGCTTTCCATATATGTGAAATTTTGCCCATGATGTGATAAACTAGAAGAACTCTATAAATAATAAGAAATATTTTTACGCTTTCCATTTTCCTTGAGCTTATACAAACATATAAATTTCAGTATGCATACATGCATAAGGCAAAAATATGTGTATGTATTTTATTCACTTGTATAGTCATAGCATTTGAATGAATGATTAGTACATTTTGTCAGGATGTACCCAGAGAAAAATGTTGCAAGCTGAGTCCTGGTTCTGCCATTCACTATCTGAGACTTTGGGAATCACAATAAACCTGTATGAGGCTTATCTGCCCCGCCTACATCCCAGGGCCAAAGTGAGAAGCAAGTAAGATGCGGGATGTGAAAAAGATCTATGAATTTAAATTGCTAAACAAATATAAGAGATTAGTATTATCACTAATACTATTTTTACCTTTTATTCCATAGCACCTAGTATAATGTGTGTCACTATGAATATCTGTAAAACTTAGTTTTCATATTAAAAAAAAAAAAAGCCATGGTTGAAATTTAACTAAAAGAACAAGCTGCATTTTACCAAAATAAAGATGCCAAATCTTAACATTCTAAAACTATTATCCATTTAACTATATAATTAATATTAAAATAAGAGTAGATATTTTATTTCAGAATCACAGCATCTGTATCTATTTCACAACGTTTACAATTACTGAAATTTTATGGTAGAGATTTAGGAAGTATTTTAATACCAGTCCTAACCTCCTCCCCCACCAAAAAAAAGAAAGTTTTATATATTTGGAAAAAGAGAAGTTTGCTGATGATTAGAATTTGACAAAAATGTTAAGAAAAGTGAGAATGCAATATTTTAAATTAAATGCAGATGAAGTCATTTGTATGTGTGGATCTGCTTATGTGTACATCACACACACACAAAAATTCGTATGACTACATCCAAATATACATAAGATAGGTCTATACGTTCCATAAGCACATTCTCCAACTCTCCAGAAATTGCCATTTAAAAACTAAGGGCCTAAATTTCTACTTTGATCAATGGGACAGCTTTATCACAAGATGGGAATGACTGAAGTTTATTGATTCGCTGATAACCTTCTAATACACCAGCCTTTAATCTGCAATACAATAGTGAATGAGAGTAGAGCTTTCAAAAAGGAAAACAGGGTTTGATTATCCTAGGAGAAAACAAGAACATGGAGAGACTCAGGAAGGCAAAAACATCCAGAAAAACAGAGCAAGACATCCAGTTACTTAACTTTCCCTGCAGATCGTGAGTGGAGATAACTGTGTCACCTGACAGTCTAGCCTCAGTGCCAAGGACTAGAGAGTCAAATCAAATCAACATAATAAGGCTGTTGTGTCCAGGAGGATGGAGAAAAACAGCCTCAAACAGCAGCAAAAGTTCATTTCACAGCATGACCGTCATTTCAAAGGAAAAGCTAACATTATTAAAGGGTTTACTTCAATGTTATCCATACATCTTGATAGGAATGAGCCACTTTTAATGGAGTCCAGTGCCTTGATAGTGTTTGACAGAATTTTCACAGACAACTCTATGGCTGGAAGGAAATCTAAGAAGAGCATCTTATGGTTCAGGACTGAATGTCAGTGTTAAAAGTTCAGGGGGAAAAGTAAACAAAGGGGGAGATAAAGTTTCTTTCTGATCAAAATGTATCCAGAAGTTTGAACTGGTTTGTAAATCTTGACCATACTTAATGTGAAAAACTTAAATAACAGTAATCTAAGAATTATGTAGAGCTACACTAAAATTGGTAGATAAACAAAGCATGGCATAAAGATGTGTCAAACTGAATTCATTCCTTTAGCCAACAAATACATATATTGTGCTAGTGAGACAAAGGAGTTTAAAAGGGCCTTCTTTAACAAGAAAACGGTTGAAAACATATTTCTTATTCCAGTCAGTAATCGGTGAAAGTATATAGGTTCGTATAATTCTTAATTTGCTATTTCCCCAACACACAAGTAAGAACATACAATATTTCTTATAAAATTAGACAGACCAATAACCTTTTTGGATTTCAGTTTGTCACCTTAAAATAAGAGTTTTAATATCTTTAATCTACAATGTCTCTTCAAGCTGTAGCATTAGGATTTTCATGAATATTTACTACTACTTTGGGAATGCCATGAATACTGCTACTATGACTAGTATTCTACTACTACATCTACTGCTGCTACTGGTATCACTGTATTAATTGTTCAAACAGACCTTGTCCCCCAGTGAGAAAAATGTTCCATGTCTGAAATATTTCAGAGGTCAAAAACTGTACATAAACAACATGTAAGTATACAGTGTTGCCATATATCTCTCAAATTCTAGACAAGTAAGATAAAATCTTTGAGGCAGGGAAATACAAGCACTGTAGCCTAGATGAGAATTGGCTCAGTTCCCCAGTACCAAGTCCTTCCATCTTGCTTTCCCACAGCTATTAGCTCAAACAAGTACCCAGAAAATCTTGAGACAAACCCCTATGAGAAGGTTCTCTTGGTCTCTCTCAGTTATATCATACCTTGATAGAAAAATTTTCAAACAATATCAATGTTCTGTATGAATAACATTCTTTCTTGGTAATGTAGATTTTTTTTTTCCAAGAGTAAAACAGCTTTAAAACCTTCGAGTGGGCTGTGTACTGGCTCTTAGAGAAGGAAGACCTCCACAGAGTAAGCAAGTATGAGCTGGGGAGCGAAGCTAGTAATTTCAGTCATCCCATGCCTCAGTCATACGATTATTTTATGTCCTAGGTTTCTTTCTATATAAAATGGGGATAATAGCAAGTCATTTCAAAGTATTTGTACTAAGTAGAGATTACTGAGAAATGCATTGTGAGTCTCAAATAACATTTATTAGTCAGCCCTAATCTGATAAATGAGACTTAGCTCTACAGTTACATAAATGCAAACAGCTTCCCATTATCCCTCAAAGAAAAATGAAACGTGGAAAATAAAGGCAGGTATATGTATTAGATTTCAAACAACTTAAGCCACCTGTGAAATGAATATATTAAAAAAAAAAGTTTCTAAATACCAAAAAGCTATTCATTCAATTCAATTCAATATTCACTGAGCACCCACAACATGTGAATTACACGAGGATAAGTAGGACATGATCCATCCCCTACAAGTCAACTGAAAGCATTAAAATTGATATGTATATAAAGCACTTACAGGTGCATAGAAATCATTATTTCTGAGTAAAATAATCAGGGAATAGTGACATCTGAACTGAATCTTAAAGAACAAGTATGATCTCAAAAAGTAGAAGAGGTCAATATTCTGTGTATACGATAATTAACATCAGGGTACATAATGTTCAGAGAGCTATAAGATATTTTTCTTAGTCCCCCATCACAGGAATTTAGGCATAGGCTAAAGAGGCATGAACACAGACACTGATAATCAATCGTCCACTGGAAAATCCAGTGGCCACACCTTTAAGCAGAGTGCTTTTCATGGAAATTGACATAAAATTAAAACACACACAAACAAAAAAAATACAAAAACAAAAAACTAAGCAAATTTTCTTCAGAATGTAAAAAATCAGCATCTGAATATACAATGATTATGTATAGATACTGACCCCTATACAATTTCACATCCCTTGACCTGGGATGAATTAAGACTATATATCAGTTACATACAGCTAAGAATGTAAGTTGCATGAGAGCAGAGGTATTTTTCTTGTTTGTCCACCAATGTATCACCAGTGCCTAGACAGAACATGACATAATAGGCTCAAAATATATTCAGTGACTAAATAAACTTTTAGGGTCTTATAAACTTATAAACCTATTTAGCATCCTCAAAAAAATATCCATCTGCAGAAATATATATCAATAAATAAGTGAAACTAAAATTTCATAAGTAAAATAAGAATTGTTACACTATGAAGACTTATTTTTCCTATTTTTAAATCATAAAAATTAAGATAATGACAGGGCTCGCATTAGAAAGAATACAAGCATTATAATTTTGCAAACAGAAATATGAATATAAGATTTCCCTATAAGAAAACATAAATAAAGGAACATTCACAATTCAAACTTCTTCTCCAGGATCTAAAAATCACTCCTAACAAGATTACACAGCCAAAAGCTAGGAGGAACTGTGAAACAAACCTCTGAATGATTTAACAATGTGGCATCTATAGCAAAATGAACTTCTTTGCTGAACCTTAGATTTAAATAAGATTTAAAGATAGCATTAAAAATGATTACACCAAAGTACTTTTTCTTAAAGTTTAATCAGACATTGTATAAACAGGGTTTTTAGCCTAGCTTTTCATGATAAATTGTTAATAATTGAGTTCTTGAGTTAGCATCTCCCTCACCTAACGTCAAATGCAAGTAGTCCTTGTTGGGGTATAATTAATTACATTTTAAAAAGCAACCACATAACACCAACCATTTTACTCACTGAGACACGACACAAACTCTCATTAGGAGAAAATTCAATAACAGACATAAGCAAATATACACTGTGCATATTAAGTGCATGTTCAATGTTATAAGAGAGAAACAATGGGGAAAAGAATTATATAAAAACCCATAAAAACACTAAACATGCAATTATGACATAAAGATTCAATTTAACTTAGATTATTTCCTCTTTATATCTGATTTCATGAAATTTACATATTCTATGAAATTATGTCCCCAAAACATACTTATTTTCATGACTACTTTGGCTTTATTTGCAAATACTAACAAATGTGTTGGAACACTATACTTAAGTGTATGTATATGTATTAAAAATCCTGAAACAAAGAATATTTGGTTCTGCAAATAATTTTCCACCTTCATCCTTCACCTAATTTTCCAACAAATACTGTTTGGGTCTTAGACTAATAAGTCCAGTTAATGTATAACAATATACTTATTTAATATTGAGTAAGGTTCAACCAAAGATGGCACAGATCTTTTTCTCAAAATAATTTGTTACTAATTATAGGCAAGGCGAGTGAAAAGTATTTGTTGACATACGTCCTTTGAGCATGCTTCTAAGGTCAATTTCTAGGATGATTTGTTATACTAAATACAAAATTAAGAGGATAAATGAAATAGGAAAGAAAAAGCTAAAGACCTGTGATATATAATTTCAGCTTTCAGCTATAAATGGAGCAAACATGAGTTTTGCGGGGGGTCTGGGAGAGGTTGTTGCTTTGTTTTTTTTTTTTTAGTTTTTATTTCGGCCTTAAGCCTGAATTACTATCTATCTTAGGAAGAATTAACAAGTAAAACAAATTTTTTTTGAAAAGGCTCTATTAAAACAAACTTTATTAAAACGGATGTAATTTTCCAGCTATAAGTATATTGTCATTTATAATAATTTCTATTTCTCCATTATTTCCCATTCATTATGTTTTTTCTAAAGTTCACTTTTAAATTCGAGCAAGAATTCACCACCATACTTAGATGTTATAGTTTTATTTTTTCCAAGTGTGGAAAAAGTATTATAGGAAATCATGTGCTGTGCCTGAGAGATTATTTCTTTGTCATAAGTAAATAAAGGTTAACTGACATGCCCATGGTGTATGATTTAGATTTTGTTTCTTCTATTGAACTTAATCTATACCTGGGAGCTTATCTAAAACAACATTTCTTGCAAGATATAGCTTTTATCCCCACTAGGTTTCTCTTTTGATTCAAAAAATACGTTCCTTGTGAAACAATCAAACACCAAACTAACATGTCTGTTTTGCTGAAAAGGGGACCACTGGACTCTAACTTGTGACAGACATGGGGCAGATGTGCACCACCCATGGAAATGTGAACTACCAGATGAAAAGACGTCCTACTGAATGAACCTGGAACAGGGTGGGTCCCCAGGACTCTTCAACCAAAGTTGGGAAAATTTCACAATTTTACTAGTCTTTCTGACTTCGAATTGATTCTAGTATGACAGGGATCTATAGTCTGCAGTGACTTTCTCATAGCTCAGGATAAGAGAAAATAAATAGAAACTAGTTTTTGGAATTGGAAAATACAAATAATTCCAGCAAAGATGACAAAAATGAAGAAACTATTTTAACAATAGCATTTTTACATACACTTCATTTCTAATTTCCTAGAATAGTTAAGTAATACAATGACGATACATTACTTATATAAAAAATTTCAGAAAGTGTATTGCATAATGAATTGTGCATGTGTATGAAGAGCAGGGTCCATCTCACGACTTAATTGCAAAAGACTGACACTGCCCACTTTATTCTACAAATAAGTAAATAAATGACAGAACAGGTGAAATGTCTAACTTTGTGTTCCACGGAACGCCTGCATCAGAATCATCGAAAAGCTCGTTAGAAATCTGGGGACCCAATTTCAGACCTTAAAAAGTCAAACTCTCACAGGATCAGGAACACGAAACTGCATTTGAACAAGCTTCCCAAATGATTCTTAGTCATAGTCACATGTAAGATTACTGGACTCCTGTAGAATTACATAATGGATAACTTTCAGGAAAATAATTAAAACTCACCCAAAGTGTTTCTCTATAGGGCAACAGATAAAATCTGATAAATCAAGAAGTTGTAGTACAAGCATATTACTTAGTGGTTGCCTCTAGAGAATAAAAATAGGGAACAATTTTGTGGGGTTTTTTTTCCTACTCTATGAATATATTGCTTTGATACAATTTAAACTAGAAAAAAGAAAAAAAGCCGAAGACAAAAAACAAAGCAACAAACAAACACCAACCAAAACAACAACAAAAACCCATCCACACAGGAACCAGAACCTGTAAGAGCCAGCTATTGCTTCGAGCTCGGGCACGCTATCTCAGATGAGGAAACAGGAGACAATTCATCTCTGAATGGAAAGCTTGAGTCTGACTGCAGTGACATGTTTAAATATGCCGTTTTTTTGTTTTTTTTTTAAGAAAACAAAACTCAGTAACAAATGCATGTCCTCAAATCTCAGAAATGGAATTACTCTTTGAATGTGTGCTCACCTTCTGGTCAAAGCAGTCAGAGGAATGAAAAGACAAAGTCTTTCTCGCCAGTCATGCCTCAAAATTTAATCAGGCAAGCAAGGTTTTCAAATTAGTAACAAAAAGTAAAGTTTTATAAACTACTCATTATATGTGTAGAAAGGAACAGAAGGCAGCAAGGCAGCTTAGAAGAAAGGCAAAAAATTAAGAAACAAACCATATATGGAACTTTCCTCTCTGGGGCAAGCCCACATTAATATAAATTATTCAGGGAGGGTCTACATAGACCTGTCTGATTTCAGTTTTTTGAAGAAACAGATTTGTAACAATAATCTAAGTTATTTTTTCCCCACTTCACTGTTCAAGAAAAGTGTTACTCTTTAAAAAAAATCCCTAAGAAAATGAAGTATAGCTATGCCTTCTGTTCGCTTCAACAAAGCATCACCCGTGTATGGCTTTAAACAGCCAAGTACCCACACACCAGTTTGTCTTGATTATTTTCAGATGGGTCACTAGGATTGTAGGACAAATTTCAGTTAAAGCATAGAAATGTGCAAACTTTTTGTATTTACTCTATAAATATGTCAGAGAAGAGTCAAGATTATTTTTCCTTTAATGACATTATTCTCATTGACTTGCATTCCAGTGTCCTTTCTTTAGTGTAAGAAAAAGGAGTAGAGTTACAAGGATCTGTCCTGCCAGACATTTTATAGAACCCTGGATATACCTCCGCGATTGTTCTGTGAAGATGCAACATATAAATGTGAACATCAACTATTACATGAATCACTATAAAGAAAACACTGAAAGGAACTAATGCAACTGATGGAAACAAACTAGAAAAATCATAACACATAACTTTGTAATGAAGAAAATGAGAGGTGGTAGATTTTAAAAGATTAGTGATATGACTAAATTTAAAGTATATCATTTAACATATAAGATCACTGATATATTAAAACACAGGATTTAGAAAAAACTCAGTTTTACAAACAAATTTATATCTATTTTGGAAAAATAAGGCTCACCCATGTTCTAAATAATTTTTAAATTCTCTTTTCTGAAGAGATACAGCTCTACTTCCTCTGGACTAAAGCATATCCTAAAGTAATTCATTTTTTTTTCCCCAGGAGAGTGCCTGAGTTCTAAAAAGATTTGTTTCTAAGAAACAAATAATTTGTTAGAGCTACATAATTGTTTCTCTTAGCTTTCATGCATTTCTTAGGATGTACTTATAGGAAGGTTTTTGTTTTTTTGTATGTCTGTACGTGCTTCAAAAGTCAGCATCCTTCAAAGGTTAGCAGGCTATAGTGTAACATCATTAGACTCCAGATTTCCAATTGATATATTCTATAAATAAAAAATAAAGAATGCTCGGGAATATTTTTAGAGAATGCCCAAGTGTTATGGTTTAATCTCACTTTCACAATTTTTGAATGCTCTATTCTTTAATCTTCTATATATATTCACACATGTTATAGTCAAATGTATGTTCTATAATCTGGTGTTGAGCAGAATTTTGCAGTTCATTCTCCTAACCTATATTTACCAAAGGGCTAAAGCAGTAAAAGCAAAAGCAGAAGCATTTTATTTGATTGAGGCATGAAAGGAAATCTGATTATTCACGTTTGAAAAAATAGGCCCATAGAATTTATAGACGGGCCACACAGGTGGAAGGGAGTTTCTTTCTATCCCAAGAGATAGGATGCTTCTGTCCATTCCCAGAGAGACAGGATTCAAACATTTGTAAAGGGCATTTAGGAGACAATACAACCTTTCAGTTTCAATATTTGATAAACTTCTCCATCCAAAAATCCTCCTTAGAATAGAATCCATATAGCCTATCCCTCTTTTTTAAATAATTTCTCTCTTGTTCCGTCCTGAATGAAGAAGATTGAAACTAGATGGTCAACATCATCTTAACAATAGTCCTTTATGTCAGTCAAACCTTGAAATAAAGCATACCTCCACTTTCTTTTCAGTAGACTATTTCAGATTTCGTTTTACCTTTGTTTACAGGTTCCCGTTATAATTAGTTGCTTTATTCATAAGTCTCACAGTCCTATTTGTTAAACTGTAAATATTCACTAATTGAAGTAAACTAAAATTTCGGCATTCTGAAATTATTGGGTTAAACATTCACGGTTTCAGCATGTTTTTCCAGAATGAGGTTATATGTATTTCTCGAAGGCACGATCACGTTTCTACCTTAAGAAGGGAATTAAGACTTTGAAAATACCTAGGAGGAAATAAGCACTAAACAGCTGACTGTGATTTTGATGAAAATTTTACTTATTGTGCTTTTATAACATGCAAGGCATACTGAATATGACATACGCCTAATTCTCAAGAAGTTCAGACTTATCAAAGACATGTATCTAAAATATTATACTATAATAAACACAAGATACGAGACGGTATGAAGTCTAACTCTGTAGGGTAAAGATGACAAAGGAAAGGTCAAGAAAGATTTCAATGAGATGAAGTCTAAACTGAGGCTGCAGAATCATCAGACCGTGAGGCAAAAGTGAAAAAAGTATTCAAGCAAAACTAACATGTGCAAAGACAAAAAGGCATAAAATAGCTCACTCTGAAGAACTGAAAAATTAGAAGGGCTCGAGCTCAGGGAATGGGGAGAGACAGGGTACTGGAATGACAAGAGTTAAAACTAAAACTGTAGTCCAGGCTCAGGTTATAGAAAAATGTTCTGTATAGTTAAAGATTTAGGACTTTGTCCTGAAAGAAGTTTCAGGAGAAAATTAACAAGGGTAGACGGCTTTGTGATAATGTCTCTGCAGAGAATAGACTGGAAGGAGAGAAAATGGAAAGCAAGGCGGATTCACAAGTTCAGTCTAAGCAGAATGCGGGTATGAACTAAGGAAGTGAAACAAAGATGGAGTAAGGCCATGAGATGAAGATATTTTTGAAAGGTAGACTCAACAATTTGGCAGCAATTGGAAGTTAATGGTAAAGAACGGGAGGGACTGAAGATAAATCAAAGGTTTTCAGCTTGAATGGTGAGGCCATCAACTTAGAAAGGCAACAACAGAACTAGAAGAGAGACGTTTGTCAGAAAAAATAATGATTTCAACATAGGATGGCCTGAGTGAATTTTCTGTGGAGCAGCACATTGATGGTTGGGGTTGCTGTGTGAATCATGTTTTATGCTGTCGCTAAGCTGAGGGCTGAGGGGTGAGTCCAGCGGTGTCGCTTTTTTCTAATTTGCACAAGGACCCCAGTGGTGGGTCAGGGAAGATGCCCAGTAGGCAGGGCAGAGTGAGACCCAGGCTAGAGGTAACAATGTAGGAGAGCTAGCCACATGTGTCTATTTAAATTTAAAGTCACAATAACTAAATACAATTAAAAATTCATTTCTTCAGTCCCATGAGCCACATTCCATGTGTTCAGTGACCATTGTGATTAAGGCGACTCTATCAAACGGTATAGATATAGGTTATTTCCATCATTGCAGAAAGGTCTGTGGGACAGTGCTGGCATGGCACGTGTAAAATAAGAGGAAAGGCCTGGGAAAAGGACCCCAGGAATGAGAAGGTAAGGAAGATGAGCAGAGTGAGAAGGAATTGAAGGAATAAACAAAGAAAGGGTGTATCATACCCCGTGAACAAGAGAAGAGCGTTCAAGGAGGTGGAATGGTGAAGAATAAGAAAAGCTGAAAAAAGGTCGAATAAGGAGTAAAAAATTCCTTAAGATAGCTATTTTACCCTGGCATTTGGTATAGTGTTGGAACCACGACCAATTTCTTCAGATGTAAAATGACTCAATGAGATGAATTCTCCCACTCAGATGACAGGCTTAGCTTTTAGAAAGAACTCAAGTGCCCCACAGGAAGGAAAATATCGGAAATGTGACCATTCTCTTCCCACACTTTAATGAAGGGGAGGCCTCGCCTAGCCGTCATCCTTAGCTATCATCCTTCTGGGAGTTTCTAAGAGTCTCTAATTAAGGTATATATCATTATGGTATAGATTTCTTGAAATCATATCGCTAATAACTATATCCAGACATCAAGCAACACACAAAATTCTCTTCTCATCAAAAATCAAGAGGCTAGAATAGCAGTTACCAGGGGCTAGGGGTGGGGGGGAATGAGGAGTTATTTTTTTCAGTAAGTACAGTGTCACTATGGGATCATGAGAAAGTTCTGGAGATGGGTGGTGTTTAGGTTTGGACAGCAAGGTGAGTGCCACTGAACTACACCCTTAAAAATGGTTAACATGGCAAATTTTCTGTTATATGTATTTTACCACGAGCAGGGGGAAAAAAAAAACAGTGAAGCTGAACTAAAAACATTTAACACGGAAGAGAATCTGGAAGAAATCTCTTACAACTCTTGACGCATGGGAAATTTAAGATACCAAACAAAAGTTGAAAACAATGCTCACAAACATCTGTTACTTAAAGTAACATAGGTGTTTGTAATAGATTTATATTGGACGTAAAAATATGAGTTTGATAAGTTGTCAGATATCAAGCATATCTTGTTGCTGTTGATATTGCCTCATGTGAAAACGTCAATGGTCTGGAAAAATGAAACAAGTTAGAGCTTTAAATGGTGCTAACAGAACAAAAATGTATTAGGTCAGTTACATAATCAAGATGGTATTTAAACCCTTTTCTTTGCTATTGGCACCTCAGGTCAGTAGCAGCAGTTAGCTGGTAGAACCACAAAGCAAAAATATCAGAAGTAAACCCTGAGGCAACCATGTTTGTACAGGCAAAATGATCACTCTGCAATTACAGGAGGGCAAGTACCCATGAATCACTCCTCCTGCATTCTCTGACAAGCCCAGAGCAAGGCTCAGGGAAACAAACTCTGAAGGGATCCTCAGAGAAGCCAATGGCTACTTCCATTTGTGTTAGTGCAACCAGGAAGCAGAAAATGAGGCTAAAAATTAAATCAAAGCAGGTGGAAGCTCATGAATGCAAAATAATACAATAAGCTAATGACTGTTTGGCCCAGCAGTTTTATAAGTTATACAATAAATAATTTCATATGGATTTTTAACTACTGACTGTCTCCCATCAACATCCAGATTTTTCCTTGGGAACATATTGAAAAACTGAAGTAAACACTTGCAGATTCATAGAGCTCCCTTTGTTTTATATCCAAGGATATTGATCAGATACAGAGAACAGGACCATCCTATAATCAAATCAGTTTTCCTTAGCCATTATTTGGAGTTCTGCTCAGATCATACAGGGATTCTGCTGATGTCACAACCTAATAAATAAAATCACCTCATGACTGTAAGCTACAAACACACTGACAAAATGCAAGAACAGACACTGGGAGTGGAAACGAACCAATGGCAGAGAATGAAAGAAGGAAGACAGAGAAAAACTCAAGAGATGAGTCAAACTTTACTTACAACTTTCAGCCTGATAGTCTGGCACAAACTGCTCATCATTGTCAGGTACCTGAGCTGAAGGGGAAAAAATGAAAAAAATTAAGAGAAAAACTGCCAAGACAAGGAATATCAACTAAGACCTTTCATGTAAGATCTTTTTCAGGCTGAGATAAAATGTATTACTATTTGCCCATGAGTCCTATTTAAAATGGTACTGATAGCAATACTTGGAAGGGAAAATAGAAATAATCATTGATGTCAACTAGAACACATGTGTCAGAAATATAATGGTGGCAGTCCCTCTGAATTTCACCTGCCAGGTAGAAATAAAAGACATGTGCAAAATAAAAGGAGCTACAGGATTTCTATGAGGTGCAGGGTTTCTTTTTGCAAGAATGGAGTAAAAAGTATTTGAATTCACCCAATGCCAGTGCTTAACCAGCCCATTTAATGTAACCACATAATTCTCTCAAATGACGTACAGTTAACACACACACACCCCTCTGCTTTATAGAAATGTCCGCTTTTGGTGTGTTCTGTCAACTGCAAATAGACTACCATGATTAAAAATGTTTGCCTTAAATTTGGTCAAAATATGCAACAAAGTTTCTTAAATTACTGTCATTGATTTTGGTCATATATAACAAAATGTTATATTTCAATTATTATGGTCATAATAATACAAATAAAAAATAAACTCCGTCTTTTCACTCAAAATATTTTTCTAGTGACTATTTAGCATTAACAAAAAAGAATACCATTATTTCATCAGTCCTAATGTCAAATGACTTCCTTATTTTTAGCAAAGGAAAAAAAATTACTGAATAGAAAGGATTAATCGCATTTGGCAGCAATCAAAACACAAGTAAACTTTTTCACTTTTACAATCTTTTCATCATGGTTGATTGAAACATTAAAATAGCCTATTCCAAAATGACAGAATATTAGAACAACAAGTTTTCACATGCACACAAATGTGTGCATACTCACACACATACAAACTACATAAAATAGAAGTTAGGTTACTTTTAATTTGGTAAAAATACATAATGAGTGTCCTAATTAACTTTAGCTGTGATCTGATTAGCTAGTTAGTATTATTTTATTAATATTATCTAATATGAAACTTTTTATCCAATCATATCATGTTAAAACAGATGTCAATAAATTTTTTAAAAAGAGCCTATTCTGTATGAGGAATGCTCATTAAAAGAATGAGTCTTTGCTGAAAATGTTATGGGTTGGTAACTGAATGAGTTAAGAAAAATTCTACATAAAAAGAAAGTCTATATTTGGAAATTCTAATAAAAAGGATTACAACACACACAGAACTAAGGTTCTCTTTACCGGCTTATTTAATAGTATTTTTTAAAATAGAATTATTTGGCTAAATAAAATGTGTTACATTATTAAGAGTAGAACTAATGATAATCTTGCCTATTATCAAAATATATGCAGCTTGACATTCAACCATTTTCTAACAACTTTCTTCTTTACACCAGTATTTAAGCTCACTAAAGGCAAATTCCGTCCTCTGTCACAAAATGAAACCAAACAAATTAAGAACTTTTTTCCAAATTATAACTGATGGCTATTTCTTCAGCCTATATTAGAAGTGTTTTCTCTTCCTATTCCACTACTGTCTGATACCGAACTAACTAAAGTCATGCAAACTTCAAATCACAGTTCTGTGACTTGCTAGCTGTATAAACTGTGCAACATTAGTTAACCTCTTTGACCTTCATTTCACTCCTCAGTTCAGTAGTGATAATACCGGTTGTTTTATAAGTATTAAACAAAATATTCTAAACAAAATGCGAGGCAATGCCAGATATTCAAGGCAAGTTAGTTTCTTCTTTCCAAATCTCCACCACCCACCCATTATTTTTCCATTTCACATTCAAAAGACTACTTTACTTATTGCAATGCAAGTTTAGTATCTTCTAATGGGTTATATTGGACACGGATAAAAACAACTGTTAAAATTTGTACATTAGCATTCCCTGAGCTATAAACATTTTTCTTGACATGACAGTAAGCTTGAGTTTTCTCAGAATTCCAAATTAAAACTGGAGGAGTACCCCCCAAAAGTTACAAAAATGTTTTTAATATCTATTTAATAAATAAAAGGAAGGAGACAGAATCATATCCCGCGTACTTTTCCCATCATAGCCACATGTTTTGGTTTTCCTTCTAAATTAACATCTAAATAGATGTAAGTATTGAGATGCAAAAATTATCAACCACAACAATCACTATGCTTTTCAAAAACCAACATTTACAAGAACCTAATAAAAATGTAATATCCCTTTACAGGAATAGTTAAAAATAGCTGATGAGTAACAAAAGTATATTTGTAACTGAATATGCTCGTATGAAGGTACTACAGGCCAGACTTCTTTTTTCCTTACTATCATAAAATCAAGTTGCAAATCCATGATACATATCACTTCAAGAAAGGCATAAAAATCTCTGATGGGTGTGTGGTACGTGTGTTGGGACATGCGTGTAAAAAGGCAAAACTTTAGGAGCAGAAGAAACTAGAAGTTATACCTCACAGATACACAGAAAATAGCTGCATACTAGCAATTTGTAAAAAGAATAAGAATTGCTATTTCTGTTCTAACTCCTTAACATACTGAATAAATACTTCACACTTATGCTTGAACATATTACAGAATTTTAACAAAAAACATATGACTCACATTTTCACAGAAGCTAATCTTCAGAAACTGAATAGACCAAATGAAGCAGCATGCTACTTAAACAGACAAAGGCTTAAGTCTACCTCTAATTTGAAGTTAGAGTAAAAGGAAAGCAGTTAACGAAAAACACAAGTTGGATCTGGACAAGGAAAATATGACAAAGTATTGCCACACTCATATCATACATTTCCTTTTTTTCCCTCTCAATTCTCGGGAATTCTGTGAAGTAGCAAACTGCAGCTGCCTAAAAATTTGTGACAAGTCATACCAACTCCACAATGGAAAATTAACAATAGAGGCCAACCTAAAAAAAGAAAAAAAGAAAGTTTGTTTTCACTGCTATATATTATAAACTATGCTTGGAATAATCACCTTTGAGGAATGAAAATGTTTCCCCACACTATGTAATTAAAGAGGAAGGGGAAGGGGAAGAAAGGAGAAGAGGGGAAAGTATATACCAAAAGACCAATAAAAGGCTTTCAAGGAGATTAAGCAGGTGGATTTTATTGGTAATAGCTGGAGCTGCTCTAACAGTTCATTGCACACTAATAGACAAGTGGCCATCAAGTCTCAGGACTTCGGCTTTAAAAGGGTAGTGTCTGCACTCTCAGCTATTTGCTTTACCTAGATTATTACCCAAAGTTCCTTCTCTCTTTCCTTCTCTCTCTCTCTCCCCCCCTCCCCCACCCGCCTTCAGTACATATCATGATAAATTCATGAAAGTATTAATTCTGATCTAGATGTCACAGAATCACTATCCTTTATATTTAACTTTATTATATACTTTTTAAACTAACATTTCCTGCGGGGGTGGGGGGATAAATAGAGCTTGCCTTTATGCATATTTTAAACTTTCAAATAAAATAATAAGCATTACTTAGGAAAACATTCAGCGCTTAAATATTTTCCAAGGTTGGCTGCAGGCAGTTAAAAACTCCTTTTTTCTTACAAACTAGGCTCCTGTTGGGTTTTCTTTTAAAGCTAAGGGGAAAAGTGGAAAAATTACAAAGGAAACAAATTGTCAAGTATAAAAGGGGTTAATATTTAATTAAAACCAGTTCTATCCACTGTAACAATGACCTGGAGCCAAACAAGGCGGAAGATGTATGAGTCATTCTTTCTGCCCGTGAATGAGACAGCTGATCTCCTCAGCAATTCCTCCAGACAAGCAGGCAGAACTGGAGTTCTGCCTCCATTCACAAAAACACAGTCCAGCATGAGCCATGTGGCCCAACCACAATCTTTTCATGTCACACCCTTCTAGAGAGCTGAAGCAAGTCAACTTGAACTTGCAATATAAACACAATCTTATTGCTCTATCAAATACAGTTCAGATCCATTAAGGCATACATTTAAATAAATGACAAGTTTACAAAATCAAATCCATATATTTTACATATTTAACCCATCCTGCTTTATAGGGTAACTTGTCAAAGAAACTTAAATGTACAAAACTAAGAAGGAAGGGAGGAAAGAGGTAAAGAAAAAAGGATGAAATGATGGAAGGAAGGAGAAACACCCTTTTCAAAACGCCTTATTTTTCTGGCCTATTATTCAGTTTCTGGATCCTAAGATTATAACAGATTACTGCTAACTCTGTAGCATTGCACTTTGAATCAAAGGGTTAAAAACAACTTTCTCTGAAGAAATTTAAATCTTCAGTAAAAGTAAAACAACAAGAAAATCAACCTTCATACAGTGGTATTTTGTTTAATGCTAGAATGAAGCTTCAGGCCATGGAATAAAATAATCATGAGGCCACTAAGCCTGGTTTTATACCACATCCGCTTTTCACATTAAAATGATTGCACCAATGTATAAGCATTAATTAATGCAGAAGTATAAACATATTTAAACAAACCAAAAAAGGGGACTATTTCCCCATGACAGGAACATCTTTTATATTTTGATAAAGACATTCTATATGTTCTAAAAGAAAACAGCATGTTTTAGTTATTGCTAGTCTCAAATTAGTTCCAATTCCTAACTCTAAACTGACCTATTATAACGACTGGAACATTTAAGGGTAGCTCAGACCTGTTTATCCAGACAAGTATTTTTATTATTTTAATTACACATTTGTACACAGGTCAAAGGGAATGAAGTTATATCATGAATTTCAAGAAATTGCACATTTCCTGTAACTGAACTAGAAAAGCCTAGCAATATTTCATAAACATTTATTAAGGCGCCCTCTGGAAAAACTGTATTATGCTACACCGAATCCAAATTCTATTCTTAAACACTTCTATCTTGCAAATAGACCTCAAATGCAAGGCATTTCTATAATTCCAATGAATATTTAGAAATATAATACATTACCTATCTTTTAATCAAGTACAAAGGCGAAGTCTTTCTTTCACATTTTCGAGTATTTTCTGGTACAATGAAAAGAGAGGTAGTAGCCCCACCCACCCCAAAATGACTCTTGCTCAATTCTAAGAAATAGTATAGACTTCTGTTATTTTAATGTTTAAATTCTCAATTCCTTTTTTATGTAAACCACATAAAATAATGTTTTTAAAGTTTTTTTTACTGTATCACAGGAAAACAAACATTCATGAGCACATATCCAATTTATGTTCCATTAAAAAAAAAGGCATAAGTTTTGAAAAATGAGTACATTATAACTGCTGAGTATTGCTGGATGACAATATGTATACCAAAAACAACAGCACATAATATTTAAGGAACTTCATAATAAATGACTTTGAATATAAACAGTATCACCACTGAAGTGAACTGATAAGATACAAGGATAGCTCTACTTTTAAGTCAACCTGATTATTTGAAGGTCACATAAAACAAAAGAAAAAAATAAAAAACAGCCTTTTCTACATGAGGTAAGAAACTTTGATGTAGAAAGGATGTTCTTGGAGGATAAAAATTTGACTCAAGCGTGGTGGCAGCATGAAACCTGACTTACTACAACTCCATGGAAAAACATTTTGCCCTAATGGCAGCGAATCGTTGATTACTTTTTCCCTTAATATTATTGACGAAAGGGAACCTCAAGAACAATCTAGACCAACAGCAAAAATAAGTACTATGCATTTTTATTAGATACATACGAAAGTTATTATTTCTCTTTAGGTTGTGTTAGTAGGTAAACTTTAATAAGCAACTTTATTAGAATGTAATCTGTTTAAAACTTAAATGTGCATACTTCTATTTCTGTCCCCCACGTATAAAAGGGTCCACTTTAACTATGAATTTCTGGGCATCATTCGCGAAAGCACCGCTTAAAACAGGTTGCTAAGAACAGACGTTACCGTGATGTTGATAGGATTGATATCTGAACTCATTATTTCATGGGATCAAATAATTGAAATTGCCTTTCTGTCAGTAGCAATCTAATTCAAAAGGCAAAGAATCAATAAAGAGTTATACATAGTTAAAATTATAATATTAAGTAGCTATAACAAAAGTTAAAATAGATACATTTTATACTTTTTTTTTTTTTTAAACTGCTACTGTGGTCACTGAAAACATTACCTTTTCGATTTCCTTCAGAATGAAACATAGTTATTTTAAATTGTGGTATATATGTTAAAAAATCTTTAAATTGCAGCATTAGTACTTGGGAAGTGATATTAGTATAAAGTTACAGTCTTCACAAACACGTTTTTAATCCCTATTTGAAAATAAATTTTTTGAGAGAATGGACGTCTATTTTTTAGAGATAACTTTAATGAACTGAAAAAAAACTGATACCAAACCCACCCTGAAATAGTCCTGCCTTATTACCCAATTTCTCCTTAGACATTAAACATATTTCTTACTCCATAATAATTTACCTAAGACCAATCCATATGGTTCACTTTTGGTCTAATTCATAAAATTCTTATAGGAAAAATAAACATGCTAGAATATATCATCTCCCAAGTATTTAGTGACTCGATAAGTTTTTTTTTTTTTTTTTTTTTTTTACCTGATTTTCATCTGACACAGGACAACTAACTTGACTCTCAGGTCCAATAAGATTTTTTGACCTGGTTAATTTCCCAGTGGGATTCTAACTCATAGGAGAAACTTGGTTAATTGTCAATGATCTTCTTTAAAAGGGTCAAGATGGTTTAAAATTCCATGGTCAGTTTCTTGGCTACAAATTATTACGAAAAGAAATATGTACACGGTGCATGGTCAGCCAATTTGGCAAGGTTATAATTTCTGAATGTCCAGAGGTACATAAATGGACAAATCTAGCTACGAATAACCTAGTGTAATTTTGAGATCTCTTCTTAGCTAACATTATTCAAGAGTGGAATAAGTCAACTTAAAATGCTAATGCCAGTAATACTTAGATATAATTGCTAAAAATAAGAATAAATATGCAGTATAACAAATATTAAAAACAAACTTCTCACTATAGATTTTAAAAAATCATAGTAACAACTTTTTGCTTATATCGTGATGGGATAAGTTAATGTAAACTATTTTGAAAAATGTTACAATTATTCTAAATGCAATTGTATCCATAGTTTGTAAATAGTAGCCCACCTGGGTATTTAATTCTCGAATTTGGGGATTAATTCCTGAACTTATTTAACATTATGAATTGTTTTCTAAGTAGAAGTCCATGTTCCTCCAAATACATCAGTCATTTTCTAGATTTATTTTATATAAAGCTAAGTCTTCAGATTTGATTTACAGGCATGTTAATACACATGGGTAAGAATAGTCAGTATAGAGTTTTGAAAGATAAACTCGGATGAATTATTCAAATCACTTATCCAAGGCACAAAGAAACAAAACAAGTCCAAAGTAAAAAATTGTACTGAAACTGATTATAAAATGGTAAGAGTCTGCCACAGATTCCACATTTTAAAATTCCAGAAACAGAGTTGCTATGCACATTCAAAATCTGCCAGCAAGTGCACTGACTTGGAATCAAAAAGACTTAAACATCTTAAAGAAGAAACCTACCTTCCAGAACAATTAAAATAGATATTTTAAGTTATTTGGGGTAAGCAAATAAATTCTCTCATAAATGTAATGTTCTCAAAACCTTCAACTTTACAGTCTAACAGAAAAAAGTTAACACAAGAACCTCTGTGCATTTTTTTCTTGAAAAAGTTACGTTGAAGTATATGGCTTATGTTGCAATAATAAGTGATGTATTGCAATAAGTTTCATTTACAGAGACAAGCAAAATGACCTTTAAATATAACTAAAACTTTCATTAATACTTACCTTTCATTAACATACAAATACAATCACCCTTTCCGAAGGGCTCCCAGGAAAGCTATTTAACTTAAAAGATTAAAAAAGACTATTGCAAAAGCTCTTTGGAGACTTAGAATATCAGCAAAACAAAGAAACTCATTTTACATGCTAACAGCAACTTGATCAACTGCAAGCAAGACCACCGATAAAACACAGCAGTCGGCCTCAAATAGCGACAGCAACACTTAGGTTCCATTTAAAGAGACCCAGCCTCTTCTTTTAAACACCTTAAAAATGTGTTCTAAAAACTACGTTTCCCATATAATGTAAAAACAGAAATAAGACAGTTATACTCAATGCTTAAATATCTATAACTTTCTTTGTTTCCCACAAAACACATAATAGTACAAAATTAATATTTCACATTTATTAGGACAGATCCAAAAGAAAAATTTCAAATTATGGACACCAACAAAAAGTCCCTCAACATTAGACATTTCTCAAGTTGTATAAAGCTGTACTGAAGCAGTATCTCATTGTTCCTCTAAAATAAAGTTTACGCAATAAAAGGTACCATAGATTGCAACACAATTTTTTATCAAAAAGTAGTCAAAGATAAAAGTAATGCCTTTAAATGTCTCCTTGCTGTATTAAATAAATCCTAATAGAAGTGGCATAATAGCAAAGGTCATTTTCAGCAAACATCACATCATAGTAACAACAAATAGAAAACATTTTAAAATTCCTCAAAGCCCCCAAAGATATATTTTAAAGCCATAGATTTTCTAAGTATTGGATACACACCTAACGTTCTGTGTTGTGAACAAGGTGGAAAGAAGACACTTGCACTTAAATCTTGAAGCATCCCGTCCTGATGAACCCAGAGAAACTAATTTCTGCCATCAGAAAAGTCCTCCACCAGAACACCAAATAATGATATGCACTGCTCTAAAGGAAACAGCAAGCTGGGTTCTGGCTCTAGGAGGTCTCTCGAGGTACAATAATATAAACCTGATCAATTGCAATTAAAATCTGAACAGAGGCTTAGAACTTGAAGTCTTGGTGCATTAGTTCTTGCCAAAAGCAGATGTGATTGTGAGTTGGAAGCAATTTCTCCTGGTAATTTGTGATGACACTGGGTAGTGCAGCCCCAGATTCCCCAAAGACAAACTCATCAGAGGCTCTAATGTATGCATGACACATGAGGTGGCTCTTTTAGAGCTCAATTAATTGGGCTGAACATTAAGACAGCAAGTTCAGGACTTCCCCACCCCCCTTCGAGTTGTCTTCCCCCTCCTTTTAAAGGAATTTTATTTTATTTTATTTTATTTTATTTTATTTTATTTTATTTTATTTTATTTTATTTTATGTTGCCTTACCTTCTGCAAGCCATGTTTCCTGTAATTGACTTAGATCTTGAAAGAGTTCTAAAAAACAAGTGAAAGACAAAAGATGTGCAAACCTTTAGGCTTCATTAAATGGAAATGTTTGTCATACAACTGGATACACAAACACACACACACACACACACACACACACAACAATTTATTTGGGGGAGGTCAATATAAAAATAAAACAGAATTCATAACTTAACTATCTCAATAATCCTGCTCCTTTTGATGGCTATTAAACAATACTTCATTAAGAAATTATTGCAGTCAACTAAATAATAAAGTCAATATATTTTCCCCCCTTTTTCAAATAGCTTAATAAGTTTAGGGACACCAAACAACTCACATACACTAAGATTCAAAAAAAAGGCTGAAGTGAAGATGTGCCTATCCATGGAAAACTTTCTTAAATATATTCAACTCTTGTAAAATAGTAACAGGGAAAAGATTCAAGACTGAAAAACATTTTATTTATATCTTCCGAATTTTATATGAAAGATGTAACAGTACATGGTATAATTCTCAAAGTACTGTACGTTTTCGGGTTCAAAGATAAAAGGGACAACTATTAAGTGCTAGTTTTCAGAGGAAAATTTCTACATTAATAAGTTTACACAAGTCAAAGAAAGATAATTCCCTGGCACCTGTTTATTATCAAGTGCAAAACTTTGTGTTCTGTCATAGTGGGGAGGGAGAGAAGTGTCCAATAATTATGAAGATTTCAGGAAGTTTCAGAATTCAATATACCTAATCTAAATGGCAGACTGAACTTTCATAATTAAATCTAAGTATATTAAGTTTATTATTAATGCTCCCATATGGCTGGAATAATTTATAATACATTGACTTCCTACCAACAGTTCATAAAAAGAATCTGTAACCTAATTTCCCAAATAGGTATTATAATTATTAATTAGGCCTTAATTATAATTCAGTGACTACTTTAATACCTACAAACAAGATATTATGAACTCGCCATGGAGTCATCGAAATCACCCATGAAAAGTTTGATAACAGTATATGGTTTTAGTGAAAGGGTGATGGGAAATCAAACAATAATTTATATTGTTTAACTTCTAATAAAGTAGAAAGCAGAAATTAAGCGGTGTGCATCGCTCCTTGATTTGTCCCACTGTGTTGGATATTTTAAAATTGTTACCTTAGTGTATGGGATTAGTTATATGCCATATGGGCAAGGGTATTTAAACATAAAAGAATGATTAAAAGAAGGACGTCACTGTTAACTTTTTATTTCCTTCTTTCATTAGTTTGTGACAGGGCCATGAAATATCCTCCAATGCAAACTGTCACATTATGGTAATTGCTCTAAGTAAAAAAAAAAGTCTTAGTTAAATACAGTAATTTGAATGTTCATTATTTTTAAGCAAAGATTGAAGTGCTCCTCTTCTTTGTGACGGTGGGAAATATAGGGAATGGGGGAATTCAGCCCAAAATAAAACCTCACCTTCTGAATCATGAGCCAGATCTCTGTTAATGAATTTTCTTTTCCTGACATTTGTTGGTTTCTCGTTACAATTTCTCCCACGCTGATTCTACAAAGGGAAAGATAAAATCCTTTAAAAGAATGTAAACCTCAAATGTCACACACACAAAAAAACACATGCATATATACGTCTACTGAATCCTCTCTCTAGATAGAAAAACTAAAGTCCACAGTATCAATTCTAATATTCATTTTCTGCATTAATTTGACAGTGAAAGCTTATGCTGGGATTTCAACAGCCCGGGAGGGTTGCTTCCCAGAGCCGATCCTAACACACTACTAGTTATTAGTTATATATTCATGGTATCTCAGCATCAAAACAACAGTAAGCAATTACGCTTAAAGTCGTTTTTAAGCTGGGTCAAAGCTAGATTAAAATACAATGAATTTTATCCTGATATCCCCCTCAAAAAAAAAGAAAAAAGAGTAGTGAAATGAAAAAACACAAGAGAGAAAAAGACGCAGAAAAAAAAGAAACAAAAACACCCCATGTAAACAGAAAGTGTCAGTATTTGTCTCAACTACATTCTTTTCAATGTGGCAGACAATCCCAGCCAAAAACTTTGAGTGCAGCAGCTGCTGTTGCCCTCCATCTACTCTTCCACTCATCTTGGACACTTTAATCAGGAAAAAAAAGGGGGGGGGTCTTAAAAATAAAACTATGCCTTATCCAAATCACTGAAAGGTAAGCTCATTTTGAGGATTGGGCTTCTAGAAGCAGAGTCGCCCTACAGTGGCAACAAAGCAGATAAAATATCTGCAATCCCAACCCCCTTGCCCCCTCCCTTCTCATTCTATCCCCCCCGCCCCCCCTCCCGAGTCAAGTTTATAAACAGCAACTTTCGAACTGATCACTCACATTGGTGACCATGTAAGGCACTTGCTGGTCATAAAATCCATCCATTCTGCTGCTCTTCGCAAATCTCAGCTCAGTGTTTTATATTTTGAGCATTTAGCAGGAGATTTCCTCGGGATCTGGACTTCTGTCAACCTAGAGGGGAACAAGATGGCTTTTAGGCTAAAAAAAAAAAAAAAAATCATGAATGAAGCTCTTGAATTTGCATAGCTAATTACCCTCCGATAGTCCCATTCACAAAAATAACCCTCCCTACACCGCCTCCTTCACCTGGATCCAAAGAGAGCCAAGAGTTCACAATTTACATATTTTCGGCGGTAGCAAAAATCCGAACAAGAGACGATGTATTTATGTACACTCTCGATGTTTCCCTGGGCGGTCGGTGTACCCCGGGCAGCTCTGATTCGCAAACGTGTGCAAAACTAGCAATGGCGATCAACGAGACTTGCTTTGCACCTAACGGGACTAAAGAGACGGAGACACCTCTTTCATAAGGATAGTTTTTGCAACCCAGAACCATGCAATTATCTGGAGAGACATAAAAAGTTGTTGGAAAGACCCACCTGAAGGCCACGCTAGGCGAACTGCTGCAAAAAATTCCCTCCAAATTTAATAAAAACATTAATTATTGCCCAGCACTTCCCCTTGGAAGCCGAAAGCGCCTCTGACAGAGCTCAATTCGGTGGTTTTTCCTCTACTTCTCCTCCAGGGGCCTCCAATCCAAACTGATGGATCGCTGCCTCCCATTGGCTCCGCGTCTCTTTCACAAGATCAGATTTCGGGCTGTCAATCAGGCGGCTTGCAGCCCCTTCTCCAGGATCTCGCGCGCCCCTCTGTCCAAGCCGGTGTTTGGTGGACTGGTGCAGGGTCCACAGCCTGAAAACGCCACAGAGGAAAGTCGGCTGCCTTCCTAACCCGCTGCTTATTGTTAAGGCGCCGGGGGACACTGGATCCATGTGTACCGAGTCCTCAGTTCTTACTGGTGTTTGGTCCACTATTGAGCTGATTTCCTAAAACACTTTTGTTCAGTTCGGGTATATACTCTGAAGCCTGATCCACTAAGCCCGTGCCCCCTTACTCCCCCGCCTCCCCTCCCCTCCCTCAAGATCACCATCCCCCCAACACACACACACACTTTTAACCTGATGAGCCCACCTCGCTCTGTTGCGTTGTTCCCACTAAGTTTTTGGCCCAAGTTCTTTTGCCGTTTCAACACCACCACCATCACTATGGTTTATCAGAAACTTTTTTTTTTTTTTTTACCGGCCTTCCTCAAGTAAAACAAGACCCTATCGTTCAGGGACCGGTAAAATAAAGAAGCTATGGGGAAAGCACCTGGGAAAAGCAGAAGGATTGCTTGTTAGGCGGGGTTGCGCTGGGAGGGAGAACTGGGAGGGCTCCGGAGCAATCTAGGTGAGGAAAAGTATAAAAGTCAAATTTCTCCCCCATGTGCACTGGGACAAGGTGCTGCCAGTCCACTGTGGAGGTGGGGAGGCACAGGGAGGGGATGAGGTGGCTCGGATATCCTAGGGACCCGCACATTTCCTGAGCTTTTGTTATGTATACACGGAGACAGAGGGTGTCACTTACTGTACTTGACGCTTTCACTTCCTCTTCAGCTTTTAAACGCCCAGAGTTGGGGGCGAGCAGTGAGGGAGCTCGGGTTTCAAGGACAATGACTAGGACGTTAAAAAGCGAGGGCTGCAACTCTGAAACCAATTGCCCTGACCCTCGTGTGGGGCTTGGCGCTGTAGACTCACTTAGGAAACCACGGCCCAGCAGGGGCTGGGGATGGGGATGGGACCAGGGACTCAGTAGTGTTGAAATTCACTTGTGATCCTGGTGGCGACCAGAGCTGGAGACCAAAGGATGTTTCCGGCAGCTGTTCCGCCCGTTGGGAAACATGGGGCAGTTCTCAATTTCTATTTGAAAGTTTCCTTCCTTAAATGGAACGGTATGGAGACGCATTAAAATGGAGTGTGAGCGCACAAGACTCCACAGGAACCAGAAGGGGAAAGAGTTTTAAAATAGATTTTTAAAGAAAACGTATTTCTGGAGAAACACCAATAACTGTGAACAGCGAGGACACAGACCATGCATTCCCTGCAACTCATAAATCATAGTAGCGGGTGCTAACGCGCACACCTACGAGCATTTTTTTTTAGCGGGAATTGCACTTTAACCCCAGCCAGGAGGGGTTCCGGCTACAGCCAGCGCCTGGAGGCTGGGATACTGAGGCTCTTGGGAACTTTCTGAGGGTGCAATCAGGCCGTGAGCCAATAGCAAGGGTGTCCCTCCGCCAAGCACTCCCGGGATAACCCAGCCTCTGTAATCTGAGCAACAGTTTCCAAAGACCTTCTCAGCGGTCGGAGCCTGACAAGTATCCAGGGTAACGGGGAGGGGGGCGGAGCTTCAGCTCAGGGCCCCGCGCGGTTCTCGCCGCAGCCAATAATATACCGTATGTTCCCAGCCTATTGTTGTTTATTGCTGACCCCGCAGCGCTCCGCTAGGAGATTGGCCGCTTTAGGGAAAGGGGAGGAGCCTCCCCCCGCCCCTGCAGCCACCTTTCAGTTCCATTCACAAAATTCCGGCCTGTCCTGGTCACGTGGCTGGGGGCGTGGAGGTGCAGGGGAAATGACACAACAAAGGCCTAAGTTTCCCAAACCACGAAACTTATGCCTTGCAACCTCCTCTATGTGCCATTACTGAACAAATACTAGAAGATGAGAAAAAGGAGCCTTAGTGCTGGGAGCAACAACAAGAGAAGAAAAAAAAAAAAAAGAAGTCTCATAGGGGAATAATTCCAGGGTGCACTGCAAGGAAAGCTGCGATAAAAGGGATGTAAGAGAATTAAGGAAAGGGGCGAGAAAGCTTTAAGGACAGACTGCTTCAAGGCATTGCCTTTAGAAGTACAAACAGTTCCATTGTAGACGGATTTTTTTTTTCTCACTTAACGTTCTGTAATTTTCATTTCTACCTTTGATTTACCCCACAGGTTCTTGTTAACTTTTTTAAAGCTCCTTTTAGGAATATCGTAGGGTTTCTCTGGCTGACAGTTTTAGTTTCCATTTCCCAAATCCACACTCATTCACAGGTCCCCCCAAAGCACTCCTCCTCCCCACTAATAACTGGATTGGCAGACAGAAGCGGGGCCCTAATCCTCCGATTTTACTCCATATTTCCTCTTCGGATTCTTTAAGTGAACCCAGCCTTTAACTATTTGATCTTAACAGTAATTGAAAATGATGTTATGTAGTCAGCCAGTCTCGCTACAGCTCAGTTGTGAAACGGCATACAATTTTGAGACAAATGTGCCCCTCTAGAAAGTAAACCGTTGGACCAAGCTCCTTTCTCTCTTCCACTTTCTCTTCTGCCCTTTCTCTTTCTGTCCTCTTTGTGCCGTGATACTTAGTAAGACACTAGCTTTTAGTTTGCCTGCTATCTTCTGTGCTTGGCACTGGGAAAAACCAATAGACCTAGTGGCTTAAGATTCGTTTTTCAGAAAATATTACCATTGTGGAAAATGTCTACAGAGGAGTCTATTCTATCCACAGAGAGGGACTCAAAAGTTGCACAAAGTTTCCACTACTTCTGAAAGTGAGTCTTTAAAAACATCAGTTTAGTAAATGCCAGTCCTTGAATGGAAAATTTCATTTTGGCAGGATTTCAGGCATAGAATGGCAGAGCAGAGGCCAAGAGGCTTTGACATTTATTTACTTGTATTTTGAAATCCCATTTGGGTTTTGAAATAAGAGCTCTTGAGAGAAAGCTACCCCCCAAAAAAAGAAAATCCGTTTCTGAGTTTGGAAAGTTTTTAACTTGCATATAAAGCTATTTAAATCTTTATAGTTCCTTTAGTGTTATTTAATAAAGTAAAATATTCATTAGTGGCTTTTCTGCAGTTAACTTATAGCATCATACTGAAAATACAAATTATGTTAAATAAAACAAATTTCTAAAAGCAGCAAAATATAAAAAAACTAAAATGACACTCTGTTTTAAATGGTTAATATGATTAAAATTAAATACAATTTATTCAAATTGGGTTAATTATTAAATAAAATAGTAACATATACAGCTTGTTTTTTTTAAATACTGTATACGGCAAATTTTTAATGGCCAAGTTTACAGAAATAGATAACGAAAAAGTAGACTATTAAATAGCCAAATGGGCAAAGTAAATGAACAGGTGAATATAATTCCAAAGGAAAACTTAGAGGCCTGCCATTATGGTAAAAAATAATTAGTGGTTTTAGTGGGCTCCCTGTAGGAAGAGAAGCAGGGATTTGAGAGGAGGGTAGAGCCTAGAAAAAGGTAAGCAAGGAAACTGACACTCTGTAGGTGTTGGCTCCCACTCTCAACCCTGACCTTGTCAACTAGCGAATATCCACAAACTTCCTGAGTAGAGGAAATGCAAACATATGATTAAAAAAAAGTTCTTAACTGCACTAGAAGTCAGGATATTATACATTATAAAAACACAGAACATTTTTATCCCATCAAGTTGGAAAAAAAAAAATCTAATAACCAGGGACGTCTGTGTTGGGATAAGGACACTAACATACACGGTTACAATATAGCGTACTGCAACTTTTTAAAAGTAAGTTTATAATATCACTAGACCCTAAAATGTCCAATATGTATTAGACCCTAAAATTAGACTCAATAATCTTGATTTGGGAAACTCATAAAAATAAAAGCAATGTGCATTGAGGACATTCACTAGAGTACTATTAATGGAGGAAAAAATTTAGAAGCGACTACAATACCCACCAATAAGGGAATGGTTTAGACAAAGTATGATAGTTATGATAGTTTTATTCTTTCAAATTTAATTATTATTATGTAGCTGTTAAAAAGTATGTTATATCCTTGGTTCTCAAACTTGAGATTACATAAGAAACTTCTTGTTAAAAATTCAGATTCTTAGGTGGATCCATCAAGTTTCTGATTCAGTAAGCCTGAGCTGGGGTCCAGCAAGCATATCACGTGAAAATGCTGTTACAGAGAATTTTACTGTAGTTGGTCTCTCAATCTTTTTTGAGAAAACGTGGGTTGGAATTCTACCAGAAGTCCAAAAGAAGGCCTGCAATGTTTATTTGGGCAGCCATGTTTTGAGTGACTCACATAATGTTAACTCTCATGGGGAATTCATAGTCAATATTTAAAATTCAGATTTCCGGTATTGCTTGTCAAATCAGAGAATATGATAACATTAGGCTCAAATTCCCACATGGCAACCATCAGCTGAAGATGAGTATGGCTACCTCTTGTAAGGAAGCATGGGCTCTCAATTTTGCCATGGTCCCCACTCTCCCCCAACCTCTGTATTTTTTTGTTTATGTTACCCACCCGTCCCCTGTTATCATTTGCATGTCTCAACCCTGAGTTACATAGGATATAGCATGTTAAATGAAAAAAAGCAAGAGACAGAATAGAGTATCACATATCCTGCTTTTTTCCAAAACAAACAAAAAATAGTGTACATAAAGGTGTATGTATATATAGACACATACAGATATATGTATATGTACATAGATATTAGTGTTTCTCAACATTTTCTTCATTATTCCCATTAAGGATCCTTTTCAGACATTTTTAAATTAATAATTACTGTCCTCCTATTAAATTTTAATACCACAGATATACTATATATCTGTTTATATCCTATAATCCTTTGGAGGGTCACAAATCACTCCAATAGGTAACATCCATCCCTTCAAGAACTAATTATCAACATTTGGGGGTAATCTCACCCCCATTGAAAATGTATAATATATATCTATACTTTTTTTTAATAGATACTATATTTACCTATAAATATTGATTTTTATCATAAAAAAGATATTCATTTTTTATTAATTACATGACTCTCCAGTATGTCTGATTGGAGGTGTAAAAGAACATAATTAAATTTTTCTTTTGTTTTGGGGGTGGTTTGTTACAACATGCTTGTATCACAGTCATATTTTTTAATCCATTAAAGGGATGAACAAATTAGAAGTTTAAATTAAAGTTAGTTTTGTAAGAACCACAGATATTTTCAACAAACAAAACAAGGAACAAAACGTAAATCCTTTACCTTCCTTTAGAAAGACCACTTGCATTTTTTTCTAGACTTGAAGGCATGTTGTCGATAACTTTAAAATAAATGGTAAAACATCATCAGAGTTCACCGATCTCCACTCCTGTAGTTGTCTAGAGATATAAGTATGGTTGCTGTGCTTTCCTGAAAAGTAAAAGACAGATTATTAACAAAGGCAAAAAAGGATTCTAAAAGTATGTTTTCAAAATAGAATTTTATTCTCCTGGGACACCACTTGATTTAGAATGATCTAAATCACTAACAATAAAGTGAACCATTTATGTGTACTATATAATTCACTGGGAGGACTATTATTTTCAGGATGGCTTCCCAAATACCTTGGGGGTTGAGGGGGGAAGTCTTCCTAGAAATTGTTTTCCCCAGTTCTGGACTCGAAAGTAGCATTAGGGGAACTCCCTCATGTGGACTCTCAAAGCTGGCATTTTCCCATAGCTCTAAATTCTGTGTAAATGATTATTACTGTCCTTCATTGGATAAACTCCTTAGGACCCTGATTACACTTGTGTTTTAGCTACTGGCATATAGAAACTGTTAATGCTTGCCGTGAGATGAATGCATCGATGAATGAATAGCACGCTTCTGAACTGCCTTGCTCTGCAAATATAAACAAATTTCAAATATTAGCTAAGCCATGTTGTAGGCAATGACTGTTCAGAAAACAAACAAAAACTTACTGGACAACTGTGAAGCATTGAATACCCAAGTACAAATGGCTTTAAGATAAAAGTTTGTTCTTAAAATTATTGTCGAAAAGAAAATTAAAAGCTGCACTGAGCTAAATATATTTCTCGTGAATGTAGATTCATTTCTTTTTCTTTTTTTTTTTTGTGACAAAAAAAACATTCTTTGTGACTTCTACGGGTGTGATATTTATGTCACCAACAACAGAGTATCTGAAGTATATAATTCAGGATCATAGAACCAATGTGACCTTTTTTTAAAAAAAAATATATTAAATGAAAGGTTTATACTAGATGCCCTTGAGACTCCTTATGAAAGAAATCCCCTGATTTTCTTATTTTTAATCAGTTGTTGTGTTGGATTCACTCACAGAAAGAAAAACAAACAAACAAACAAAAGGGATATAGTAGAAAGAAGATTTGGCATCAGACAGTCATGGATTTGAATACTGGCTCCAATACAGGCCAGATTACTTCATCTCTCTGAGTCTCAGTTTCCACATCTGTATGATGGATATGAAACCTATTTTCTAAGATTACTGTGAGGAAGAAATGAGCTAATGTTATTTAAACTGCCTAGCAGAGTTATTCTCCATAAAAGTCATGTTTCTTGTCCCTGAGAGCTTTTCTCTAACATAAGCAGATAGATCTCTCCTGTCTGGGTCAGTCCTTATTGGCCTGATGCTATAAATCTGTCTGCATCACCTTCCGGATGACTTTTATACCTGTCCTTGGCATCTAGGCACAGTCGGCTGGACTTCCTGCCTATGATTAAAACAATTTTCCAGCTTCCCATCTAGGTGGGAGTCAATTCCTAGTTTCTAATACTTCCCCCTCTTGGGCAGTGGACTGACACGTAAGAGTCCTCTCCCAACTAACTTGATGCCTGACAGAACTAGCCAATTTATCTTGCAGTTAAGATCTCCTTACTGAGTTCATAATAGTTGAAGGAGAAAGAAAATGTTGTTTGACAAGAAAGTGCAACAGAAGAATCAGTCTCAAGAAAGTAAAACTGAATAATGGTCCAAAACAGAAGTTTCTGAACAGGGGAGGTGGGGGGAAAGGCAAAACAGAGCAGTTTCTGAAAAGGGAGCAAAAGAATGGCCTCACATCCATCACTTTCTTAAAACCTAGAACGTCTTCCCTGAATGAGAGTCACCAACTGATACTTAAGTCAAGCTTCTTGGTATTTGAAGAACAATGTGTCTTTGAACTTTGTAATAGTGATTTCATTTCTTTGTGATCTCGCTGAATTCTCTTTTATATTTAAAATGTTCCTTTTGTCCTGAATTTCTTCTCAAGTTTAAAAATAACCGTTTGACTCCAGGCATTTCATGTGAGCACATCAAAGAAAGCTACAAATCTTTGTGTCTGTGTGACACAACCTAAATAAAACTCAGGATTTCACTCTTGGTTCGGTTTTATATTCTAAACTGAAATTACTCCCTGTTTCTATTATGTCAAATAATATCAATGCTCATTGGTTTGTCAAATATATTTGGGAGCAACACAGTGCACCCAGAAAATAAATTATTTATGAATAAGTCTTACCTTTGTTAGGAAAGCTGTGTATCTGACACTCTTGACATCATTTGAGTCAATAAAGGAAGGCATTCGGGAATCACCCCGTTGCTCAGGTATGTGGGTGGATGACATCTAAAAATAATATTTGCGTTTAGAGTTAAAACAAAGACAGTCTTCCGTGTATATACACACATATTCTTACACCCATTCCCACTGAAATCTACTCAGAATTCTTCAAATAATAAGCATCATCAGTTAAAATAGAGGAAAAGGCCTTGCCATTTCTTATAGGTAGCTCTTAGCATTTGACTCATTCGTGATGCAATGGGAGATATCAGTGCTTGGATTCTGGATAATTCGGTCTTACAGCAGGAAGAGGCATCAATAGTTCATCTATTTTGTTATCAATGCCTGAACTACTCTTCTTATTTTCTACCACATAGAGCCATACTTACTAAGAGCTTGTCAATTCCTAATTAAGTCTTCAATATCTGACCATTGATCAAGAACACTCTAGAACACTGTTTGTCAAACTATCTGCAGTGAATGACCTGTATTACTGATCTATCACTGAGTAACAAACTACCCCCAAATTTAGCAGCGTAAATCAATCCACATGGATTCTCACAGTTGCTATGAATCAAGAAATCTAGGAGCAACTTAGTTCGGTGTTTCTAGCTCAGGGTCTCTCTTGAAGTTGTATTCAAGCTGTGGGCTAGAGCTACAGTCATTTGGAGCTGGGAAATCTGCCTCTAAGCTCACTCCTGTGGTCATTGGCCATCTCCCATCTCAGCTCTTTGTGACTACTGGCCATAGTGTTCACATTTTTACCATGTGGATTTCTCTGTAGAGCTGCTGATGACTTGGCTTCCCAGTGCAAGTAATCTGAGAGAGAGCTGAAGATGGAGGCCATAGTCTTTTACAACTTAAGCTTGGAAGTGCTGAACTATCACTTCTGCCATATACTATTGGTCCCACAAACCAATACAATGTGAGAGAAGAATGTAAAAATGGTGTGAATACCAGGAGGCTCGGATTCTTAGGGGCCATGCCAGAGGCTGAATATAAGAACTTTTTTGTTTTTCAAATATCCAACCCATCATAGATTGGACAGATTTGCCATTCTAATTTATGCAAAATAGTTTCCACAGCTAGACATAAGGCTCCAGGAGAAGAGGGATTTTATCCCATTCATGATTCTATTCCCATCACCTAGCTCAGTGACCAGAGTTGAAGGAATTAATAAACACACACTATGTTTAAAGCTGCTGAAAACAGTGTTGTGAACTGAATGTTTATGTATCTCCGAAATTCTTATGTTGAAGCCGTCACCACCAATGTTGAGAAATCAGGTCTTTGGGAGGTCATAAGGGTTAGGTTAGGTTTTGAGGGTATCTCCACATGATGGGTCTAGTGGCTATATAAGCAGAGGAAGACAGATCTTGCCCCCATATTCCTTCTCTCTTTCTCTCTCTCTCCAACATGCTTGTCCTGTGAACACACAGTGAAAAACCAAGCCAGAAACAGAGCTCTCACCAGAACGTAACCATGCTGGCACCATGATCTTGATTTTCTAATCTTCAGAACCAATACATTGCAGTTGTGTAAGCCACCAAGTTGTCTGTGGTATTTTCTATGGCAGCCTGAGCAGACTAAGACACAAAGGAAATCCAGAACGTCAAGTTACAATTCTATTTAGGGATTTAACACTTCAGGATTGGGATATGTTTAGTAATTACTAAACTAAATTCCTTATGCTGAAGTTTAAACTTATTTCTTCATATTAAATTCTCTATTCATCAGTCATTACTACAGTGTGCAAGTCATTGTGTTATATTAGGAATACACAGAACATATAGCACCACACCCAAAAATGAAAAAGCATAAATATTATAAAGATATAATAACAGCAAAACACCCCTTTAGAGGGGCATTCCATGGCCACCCCATTATGTTTCCTCTAACACTCTAACATGTAACATACTGATGTTTTATTTTCATCATAGGATTTAGCTTGTTTAAACTCTTCCTACTTGTTTACAGATATGGGGGGTGCCAAAAAAATGTATACAAGTGGACACATTCATCACTGTTGCTCAGCAGTAGTTTGCCGTAATGAGAAGTGTCTGGACGCTGATGGTAACCATTTTGAGCACCTTTTGTAATTGCAGAAGTCAAACATGACTTGTATTCATCTTTTAATATCGGCATATATTGAGTATTACAATTTTAATATACTTTTCTTTTCTTAAAACGTGTATACATTTTTTAGCACCCTCTGTAGGTCCCTGGTTTTTGTTCATTTCCTGACCCCGCTCCTTTCCAACCACTACAAAACATAAGCTCCAGGAAAGTAGCGTGGATCCTGGTGGTCTTATTCATTATTTTATTTATAAGCCTTCCTAGAACTGAACTTGGCTCAAACTAAGCATTGAATGAATACAGTTAACTAGAGGTATGTTCCAGGCAAGATGGAATCTATTACCAGTATTTTCTATACATCCTGTCTTAGACTGTCTATGACAAGGCCTAAAGTTCTCCTTTTTTTCATTTATGCTTTATTTAAGAGCTTGTCTTTCAGGATTTTGATCATTGTTTTCTTCCTCCACTGAGTCCTCTTCTTCCAGTTGTTTAGGTTGTGGAGCCACAACACAAGTACAATATTCTTGTGTCTGTTCAGTGATCCTGCTTTCATCATTTATATCACCTAATTTAGTTTGGAACTAAGTGATGTCAATGGGAGTTTTGCATGAATAAAGACTGCAAACACATCTGTTCAAATTAAATGGAAATTAAAGAGACATTTTCAAGGACATTGGCTCTAAAAATTGATCGGCTTTGCAATTAGTCTTACGTAACGTTATTTTTCAGTGGTCATGGAAATATCAGGTAGCCCATGAACAGAAGATGATTACAGTAGATCAACTCTTAGGAATTTATAAAAATTGGGATAGTAAATTTTTTTGTTTTTCAGTTAGACTTTTTTTTTAAATGATGATTTGTAAAATGTAAGGGGTGAGGAATGGTTGGGCAAAAATATTGATGCTCTTTCCTAAGAAAAGTTTATAAGGCTAGTAGAAAAATTGTATCACTTAATGCTATCTGAAGTCATAGTTGGAGGGTCGCACCCCCTGCTTTTTTTCCATCTTCATTTTTTTTATTTTCTTTGGGGCTCTAAGTCTATCAAACACTCATGGCCTTAATGAGCTCACCCAGGAAAATTGAGAAATCATTTCTCACTTAGAATACTAGGGAATGAATGTCCTTTATGGAGATTGAATGGCACTTGAGTAGCTCCTCATTTTGCTCAGATTTTGAAATGATAAAATTTGGGGGGAAAAAAACACAGACTATTTAAGGGTCAACGTAAAGCTAACAGCTCTTTATTTTGCTAGATAAGAACACAGAGACAACAAAAAAGGGAAGAGGGGAGTAGATGCCAGAGAGAGGAGGACTGTACTTACCTTTGGCATACATACCTATGGGAATGAATCATACGTGAGGAGAGTCAGAGACCCTACATACTCGAGTGGTTGAGAGACAGAAAGGGAAACCGAGGTATATAAGACCTTCTGAGCTAAGGATGAGGTAATGGACCTGGGGGCTTCAGAAGATAATTGAAGGGAGATCACATTCTCAGTAATTACTATTTTGTCCTTCCATATAGATAGGTAAAAAAATTTTTCTGGTATTAACACATAATGTGGGCCAGTCTCCTGATTTAAATTCCTCTACATAGTTAAGGGGGACACAGAAGTTTCTCTCAAACCCACAAGGTCTTGGTTACCCTTAGCTCAAAATAATCCACATATCACTAAGGCACATCTTGGGGTGGCTCATTCTGAACCCCTGCATATGTCTGTATGCAGGTATTTCATTTTGTCTTACACTTGAATTTTAGTCTGTCCAGGCTGCAGCAACAAACTACCATAGAGCAAGTGGCTTATAAGCAACAGAAATTTATTTCTGACAGTTCTGAAATCTTTTTCATACAAATATCACTTATTACTGTTAAATGCCATATTCAGAATCATAGGGGAAAGAAGTTTGTAGACACAATTAATCGTAGCAGAGGTCAACGTCACAAAGCATAGGACTCAAATCAATTATTTTACTAGGCCTCATTCATTTAATGAAGAGCCAGATTGGGGTGGGGGTGGGGGTGCTGTATATATCATTGGTTCTAAAAAAGAATCTCAGATAAATTACCATTACCAAGAATGGCTAAAATTACATTTAAATGCAAGCCAATTCTTACGACTTTCAGGACAAAATAGTATTAACACCAAACATACAAGTGAAGGCCCATGCATGTGTGGGACCCTGAAAAGTCTGAGTCTAAGGACAGGGCCCCACAGGTGTTTCTGGGGGGTCATGAGTCTCCCCGGAACACTGGCACACAGATTATTAGATTATAAGAGCAAATTATTAGAGCTGAAAACAACAAAAGCCCAACAAATTCATGAGATTGTTACCTCTGCCTGTCTTGCCTGAAGAGATTCAAATAGAAAAACCTGCTTTAGGAAGGGAACCTTGGCATATTCACCTCAGCACATATGAATTAAGTGTGGCAGACAGGGAGGATCCCAGCAAAAATCTGTCCCTGTGTTCCATTGTTTCTGAGAGACCCTGCAGGAATTTGTTTGCCAGGTGTTTGATCTTTCTCATCTGCCTATGAATCACTTACCTCTCCCTCCTTGGTCCAAGATGACAAGTGTACCTCATTTTGCCTCACTGTCTTTGGAATTTTCATGTTTACATGAATTTCCTGTGCTCACATATTCAAATTTGATTTTCTCCTGTTAATCTGCTGTATGTCGTTTGAATTATTCGACCAGCCAGAAGACCTAAAGGGGTGAGGCGATATTTCCCCGACCCCAAAACTTCATCATTTTCACTTATTCCCTTCTATCCTCTCACACTTTTAAGAATGAAAGGGAGTAGAATGTATATGTATATTCATAATCCCATTCTATGGTTGGTTTGTGTTCAACAAAAGTCTGGAATTCAATGAAGTGGTGTATCTTTAATGGAAGAATATCAAAGAAGGGGGATTTGCATTTCCTGTTTGGTAAAGTGAATACAACAGAGAATTTAGGAAGTGGCTGCTGATACCATCAGGAGGTGGTTTACACACTATTACAAAACATTTGCTTTCCAACGAAGTCCTACATATGGGCATACTCTGGGGGTTTATAAAGGAAAGAGTTGAGAATTTAAAATCATGGATTAAAAACCCGGGTACTTTAGGGTAAGTCTATGTTTGTATATATATAAATACATTTTTTAAATAGAGAGGAGGAGAGAAAACTATTTACAACATATTTGTCTATTCATTTAAAGTTTTCCTCCAATTTGAATGCATAGTTTATTTTCTGTGTGTTAAGGAAACCAAAGATATGATTTCTTTGGCATTTACATGTAAAAATTTCATAGACCCTTTATAAAATAGGCTGCACCCTCCACAGTATTATCTATTTTGTGTTAGTTACTTATTGTTTCTTTAAGGAGTGGGCATAAACTTACTTTATTGGCTAAATATTCTTGCATTTCATTAGGTAGAAAGTTTTAACTGAGAGAATTAATACATCTGACTTTACCTATTTTCATCAAATGAAAGTTAACTGGCTTGAGTTTCTTTATGTTTTAGACTTAATGTTACTTACTCCATAACTTTGTGGAACTCACTTACTGACATCTTTGCTCCAGTTTTCCTAACTATAAAATGAAATTACTACCTTTTTGTCTGGTTTCTTTCCTGCCCTCAAACCCTGTGGACAAATCTGTGTATTCCTAGTTGAAGTGAATGCCTTTGTTTAAATCCCATTGAAATATTTTAAACAATTCCCATTGATAAAGGCTATTGTGCAAAGAATGTGTATGGACATTGTGATTGTACAGTTATTAAACTGATTTCCAGCAAACATTCCAGATCTTTAAATTCAAAAAATGCTGGCAACTTGATATTCTGGGTCCTCGGTTAACAGTGGGCGCATGTCTAACAGAAAAGGGCACTTCTTTTAAAAAAATCATAAAAAAAAAAATCAACATACATTCCTTATATTAGTGAAGTGAATAAACTATATAGATTAAAGGATGATTATTTCAAAGACACTTCCACTGCATAAAACACTTTCAGATCTTATCCTTTGTAGCTGGCAGTATATTCTTGCTGAATAAGTTTAATATCAGAGAGTCTTTGTGGATTTTCTTGGAAACAACATAAACCACTTTGAGGGCATCTTGGGAATAAAACGAGGTAGGTAGTGTTGCCTTTGTTCAAATATCGGTGTGAGTTTAATATCAGTGTGACAGCACTGGGACTCACTTTGTTGAGTAACTCAAATGGACTCCAAAGACTATAAAGAAAAAGAATCATGTATAATGTGACTCCTCTAACTGGCAATATAAATACGTGAATGGCGAGGATGATGGCAGTTCTTAGGATATTTGGCTAAAGCCCAGGGAAATAAAGTATTTGGGGAAATTATTTTATAATAGAGAATTCAAGTTGGCTGAAGCTTTCGAATATCTCATTATAATCTTTTTAATTTAGAGATGATACTAGTGAGAATCGGAGAAGGTAAGCAATTTAATCAAGTCTATAGAGTGAAGTCAAAAATGGGGACTAGAGTCAGGATACCCTACACACAGTGGAGTGTTTTTCCCACCACTTTATCATGCATGGTGACAAGTTCACTGGGCTGTCTCTCAAAATAACAGCTTTGATATTTTAAGAGATTATTTGTTATAATATTTTGAATGTGTGGTGATGTACATGAATAAGTGCTAATATATATATGTATATATATACACATACATGTATATGCATATGTGTGTGTGTGTGTGTGTGTGTGTGTGTGTATATATGCCGTATTTATTTATTTATTTAAATTTTATGTTTCATCCCTTGAATTTATAAAAGCAAATTTGGGAGTTTTACAATTTTTGTGCATTAAAAATTTCTACAGACTTTTTATCTACAATGATCCATTCTAGTGCACTACAACACTATTTCACTCTATTGTAACATACGTGCATATTTGGCATCTATAGCTGGAACTAAACATTCAAAAATGTTTATAGCAGAGGAAAATAATTCTAACTTAATTGCTGAAAATTATGTTTACAGTCCATTTTCAAAAGTATTTTTATTGTTCACTACTTGCTGCCATTGTAATTTTCAGTTCCTAAATACACGAGCAAGAAATGTCACGTTATCTTTGTTGTCATTAACTCAAACTGAATCTGACTCCAAGCCTCTTCTTTTTTGGCTGGTAAGAGATCCAACTTCAGTCATTGTGGCAACACTCATCTGCCTTTCTGGGACCACACAGGAATCCAGGAGTTTTACAGGATGATTGGGAAATAGGGGAAGGCCTCAGTTCTTTAGTTCAGCATGACTGATGACGTGCTCAATAAACCCAAGCCCACTTCTTCATGAAGGCAGGTAGTGCCAAAGGAATCTTTAAGTCTTTCAAGATTAGCCTTTCTAGAAGTGACAGTTAAGACAATGTTCCTTTTCTACTTTCATGCTTCTGCCCCCCTTCATCCTCCCCCATTCCTCTGCTTCTCGCTCCAGCCTCCACCATAACCCCTCAATAAACTGAAGCTTTTGAAAACAAAAGCTAGAAAGGGAGTTTATCATCAGCTAACAAAAGAAACACAAATTCTGGCTACTGTTTGGAATGAGGGCGTGACATACAAATGTCAGAGTAAAAATAGCTCTTGTTCTCTTTAATCCTTCCATAGCAATGAAAACAAAACATAAATTAATATCTCAATAAATAATCCTGTCCTGTGCTCTATACTTTGTTTTGATCACTATGAATATTGGTCTATAAAAATAATGACTAAGCACAATTCTTTATTACTACAATAGCCTATTAACAGAGAGGACCCTGGAACTGATGTAGTACCCACTCCTCATTTTGTAGGATGTGAAATTAAGAACCAGAGTGGGACATCCTCATTCTGACCATCCCATACTTTGGTGAAGTTAGTAGTAATTACCAGTCCAGCATTCTTTGTATAAAAAAATTCAAATACTTTTCATTATGAATAGGAATAAATAATTCTAATGAAGACAAAGATGTTTTTAAAGCACGAACATTGTCAAAGTTGACAATAATTTCAGAGTAATTTGCACATAGCTCTTGCATTATATACACTTGGACCCTAGTTAAAATCAATTCATAACACATTGAGTAATTATATATAAACAACTTGTTTTCATTATAAATTACTTAAAATTAGAACTTTCTTCCCACCTTTCCTCCCCACCTTACAGAGACAGCAGAAAATTAAAATGTTTAGACAGTAATAAATTATTTCTTGTGTTTCCTCTTTAACAATGTGATGATACTTTGGGGGACCAATTTTCCTGTAGGATCTCTCTTATCTATTCTCTACCCATGGCAACTGCAGGCAAAGAACATAGCTAATGTGTCACCCTCTTCAGAATTCCTGGAAAAAGGAAAGAGAACCAGCAGTCATTAAGCTGTGTGTGGCAATGCAAAAACAAAGTCACAATTGTTATTGTGACATGGAATTTATAACAAAACTGGGCTAAGGATTTTTGATAGCCAAGCCCTAAATCCTCTTTTTAATTTTGAGCTTTCTAAAATTATTTCATCTATAAGGGCCTTGAAAGGAATTTAAGGGTTTGATCATCCTAGTATTATTAGCAATACGTATAGCTAAATGAATAGATATAGATCTTATTAAGTATTGTGGAGAGTAGTAAACTTTTTGAAATAAGATTATGTAATATAATCTAATAAAGTGTTCTTATATAACATGGTGCTTAGACTATATGCAATTACGTATAGGCGAACACTGCAGGAGGCAAAGATTTGGTAAAAATCAATAAGTGTTGAATTTTTTTGTTTGTTTTTTTAAGGAGGGTGCAGCTCACAGTGGCCTATGTGGAGATCAGCAACCTTGGTGTTATTGGACCATGCTCTAACCAACTGAGCTGACCGGCCAACCCCTGAACATTTTGTTTAATGATGTCATTTCCACATGGAAGTCAATGCAAATGTGTAAAATATTTTGCAGTGTATTTACATAAACATGCTCCATGAAGTTTCCTTTAAGAAACTGCTTACTGAAACTGATTTGGGGAAACATGCGTCAAGAGACAGCAAGGGTAATTTTTAAAAATTCAGATCTTAAGCAATCTTCTCATGAATTTTATCACTGCAGATTCAAAATTACACATTTTAGTTTTTCTGTTTAGTACAAACAGGAAACAAAACCCAAATCTCTTAATATTTTAAAACATAGTTTTACTTATTGAAATTGCTAGCTTGAATGAGATCATTGTAATTTCACATACTAGTAGAACTATGAGTAATAAAGAATAATTAGTGTAGAACTGCCACATAAACATGTCAAATATGAAGACAAAATTGAATATATGTTTTTTCCAGTTTCAAAATGGAGATATAGAAACTAAATTTCTATATTGTTTAATTTTCACTTATTTTCTTACAATTGAACTTGTTTACAAGGAGTATCTATAATTACACCTTTAGAAATGAATGATTTTGATGTACAGTAATATTTCAGATATAAAATATAAATGTAAACATAATAAAAGCTAATTATAAAGACACGAGGTAGGTAGATTACTGTTCTTAATTCTTCACATCCTTTCTGTATGTACATTTATGCACTTTGCCATGTGACTTTGGAGCACTGATCTTGGGCTTGGCCCGGTTAACTTCCTTTGGCTCCTAGATTGCGAGCAAAAATGATAGTGGAACAGTTCAGTCTATTTCTTGAAGTCCAGTGACATACCAAGGAAAAAAGCATTCCCAAGATAGCCACTGCCCCTTTAGTTTGACCACCAGAAAGAAGATACATTAAGAAAACTTGAATCCAACTGTCAGTCCACAGCTAAGCTCACCTGGACTGCAGCCCAAAGAAGAACTCAATGTAGGTCACCTGAAGCCTCAGCAATGATAGTCTCCTAAGCATGAGGATCGATACTTCTTGTTGTATGCCCGTGGGACTTCGCGATTGTTGATTATACAGCATTGTTGTTGAAGCAATAGATTAAGCTTATATAAGCTTATACAAAAGTTAAAAGTAAATACTCTAATTCATGATGAAATCAATGTATAAACCATTGGGACACGGAATTAGTCCAACTTACTTCTGGACCCATGTTGTCCTTAACAGCATGAGTTGGGCACGTCTTGGTGGTTCTCAGATTTCTCAGCTGTAGTGCTAATGTTGGATGAGATGATTTCAAAGGTCCATATTCATTCAATAAAATAAGGTCACCTTTGTATTCCAAACGTAATTAAAAGATCTAAAAGAGAAACATTTCATAAATTGAGTGTCTCTAGAAAAGCATTATTGCAGGTTACAAGTTACTATCATTTATGCATGTAGGGGTTACTTTAGAATAATCATCTTGAGTCAAGAATTAATTCCAAGCACCAAGAAGTATGAAGAAGAAGAGATGATACGTTATTTGTCTACAAGAAATGAAAAACCTAAAAGGGGACATAATACCAAAAGAAAAATCTAAGTGTTGTAAAAGTATTACTAAGGGCTTTAAGAAGGTAATCTCTTCCAGCTGGAGAGATTAGGCAAAGCTCTTGGTAGGAAGTGGCCTTCAAACTGGATTTTGGTGGACATGATTTCAAAGGGAAGAAATTTAAAGTCATTTGTTGACTAAAGGAAGGACAGTGAAGCAGGACAGAACTTGTTATTTGAAACAGCAAGGTTTTTTTGTTTTTGTTTTTTTCCCTTTCAGTGCAGTTTACTGTGTTGGGGACAAAACAGAGATATAACTAAAAAGAGAGGGACTTATTTTTGAAAAATTTGATTTCTATGTTCAGGAGCTTAAAATTTATCTTATAGAGAATGATTAAGAACTAAAAGATTTTGAAAACAAGCGTGTCTAATGAGGCCTTTAGAAACATCCAACTTCTAATGTGCAGGAAGAAAAGAGATGAGGAAGATTCAAGGGACTTTGGAAGCAGTTTTGAATGGGCCTGAGCTAGGGTGGGTAAGAGAGGGAGTGGGTAATTTAAATGCAAACCCCAGCAGTGTGCATTTATTTTCTTCAAGGAAGACAGCATGTTTATAAGGTAAAATGATGGAGTTACTTAAGGGTGACTTTAAACTACTGGTAGATGATAAGAAAGCAGTATTAAAAGATTAAGTTCAAGAATCTAAGAACTTTAAAAATTTTTAATGTGCATAAAAATCACCTGGGATTCTTGTGAAAAACACAGATTTCTAGGTCTCAACCTTAGAAATCTTGAAACAGTTGGTGCTGAGAGAGACCCAGAATTTGTATTTTACTAAGTGCCTCAAGCTATCATAATACAGGTGGTTTGCAAATCATTCTTCGACACTGGTTGAAAAATATAGAAACAATAAGAGGAAATGTCTATTGCCTATTTCATATGTGACACACTTGGCTGAATGCATACATACAGTATTTCCTTTCACCTTCATGATAAGCTTAAAATGTAGCTATTAATATTATTCTCCTCTCCACTTTACCGAAAACCAAGAATTAAAGGGGTTCCATAACACTTTGAAAAGTCAAAGTGATAAATTTAGGATACGAATCAAAGACTGTCCAACTTTAGAAGTCACATTGGAGAAGATCATGACATTAATTACTGTTGCTTTTGTCTTTCTCCCTATACTTTCTCTTTTCAAAACTTTCAACGAATTGGGACTAGTGCCACATTTAACAAGATTGTCTGATTAAATTTACGCCAGTAAAAAATTTCATTCCTAAGTAGAGAAAGACCAGCTGGAACATAATCAGGCATCATAGTGGGATGTCCTAGATATGAAGATGCCCATCCTATCAAGAAAAATACATATGCACATAGCAGTAATTTTAAAATAAATATAGAAAATTTCTACAGCTTGTGTTATTATAACCATTTAAGTAGAAACACAAGGACTTTAAAGTGGGACATTATCATTGCCTTGAATGTTTTTCCCTCACTGTCTTAAAATTGACGTCTCAAAATAAATTCATGATCTTAAAGCCTAAGCATTAATTGTCTAAAGGAATGGTCTACAATAAAACATGCTAAAGGTCAGATTTAACTTTGTTTTTCTTAACTATTTCTTGGTTCAAACTACTGTTTTTAGGCTGAAGGGCCAGTCATTTATCTGTATTTCCTGTGATAATGGAAGCAGTATTAGTTTATGTTGTTCTGAAAAAAGGAAATAGGTTAAATATGTTATGGGCCATATTCAAAGTATAGTCAGCTGAGTACAGACACTAATTCTCCCCACTTTGAGAAACACAAAAAAGAGGAAACAATTAACAGGTCTCCCTCCCCGCTCCTAAAACTTAAGGAGAAATGAACAACAACGTAAACAAGTTCAGAGTTGAAGCAGCAATTGATATGTCATCAGTTGTAATTTTCCAGTTTTACACCCAACTATTCGTTGTTTGTTCTTGAAGACAATGACTGAACAAAAGGTAGCGATAACATGTTATTACTTTAAACTGAGAGTGAAGTTTTTGTTTGTTTGTTTCTTTGTATTTTTAGTTTCAGGTGTACAACTCAACACCAACAACCCAAATATCCCAATTGAAAAATGGGCAGAGGACATGAAGAGACACTTTTCTAAAGAGGACATACAGGTGGCAGACATATGAAAAAATGCTCGACCTCACTAATCATTAGAGAAATGCAAATAAAAACCACAATAAGATACCACCTCACTCATATCAAAATGGCTATCATCAATAAATCAACAAACAACAACTGCTGGAGAGGATGTGGAGAAAAGGGAACCCTGGTGCGCTGTTGGTGGGATTGCAAATTGGTGCATCCACTACGGAAATCAGTATGGAGGTACCTCAAAAAACTGGAAATGGAGCTACCTTATGACCCAGCAATTCTACTCTTAGGTATCTCTCCAGAGAAACCCAAAACGCTAATTCAAAAAAATCTATGCACCCCTATGTTTATTGCAGTGCTATTCACAATAGCCAAAATGACCATCAGTAGATGACTGGATTAAGAAACTGTGGTACATTTATACAACAGAGTATTACTCAGCCATAAAGAAGAATGAAATCTTACCATTTGCAATGATATGGATGGACCTAGAGAACATTATGCTAAGTGAAATTAGTCAGATGATGAAAGACAAATACCTGATAGTGAAGTCTTTATTTGCATTTCTTATTAGCGAGTGACATTCTCTCATGTAATGGCATTTCTTTCTTTCTCCTAGAAGGGAAGATGATAGTTTTAGAAAAAGTTCCTTTTACTTTCAGACTTAGTAATCAAAATCAATTTATGAAGATTTAAAAATTATTTTTCTAGGCCTTTTAGAGGTGGCTGTTATTTAAAGTTTATTCAGAACTATGTCCCAGATACTATGCTAAACTATACACAGGGCACCAGTGAGTACTGATTTCTCTGTGTTTCTTTCCATTTGAATACAGCTTGCTGTATACTTCTTACATCCTCAAGGAACTTAATACCTTGTAAAGAATAAGGGAAATATAAAAGCCTACTCTACCATGAGCAGAAAGTTTGATACACGATAAAGGATAGATATTTGAAAAATACATGAACTGAGTGTTGCAGATTTTATTTAATTCTCTTCTTAAAAGAGATACATCATATAACTGTTCAGCATCTCATTCCATATGTATTCTCTGGTCTACACTTCAGTATAAACTTTTTGATTGTTTGATAATGTAGAAGGAGCCAGGCAGCTGTTTATAGAAATGGAAGCCTGAAAAGAGAATGCCAAAATGATTTACTTAGGATATGATTATTTATTGGGAAACCAAAGAGAATCAACTGAAACTGTTTAATATCAATGTATAGATACAAATAGTAGATACAAAAGAAATACATCTAAATCAACAATAGTCTTACACTTAATCAAAAAATATTTTGAAAAAAAAATATCTCACTCCTAATAAAAATAAAACAAAATAGGGGTGGCTGGTTGGCTCAGTTGGTTAGAGAGCAGTGCTCTTAACAACTGGGTTCCCGGTTTGATACTTGCATGGACCACTGTGAGCTGAGCCCTCCACAACTAGATTGAAACAACTACTTGACTTGGAGCTGATGGATCCTGGAAAAACACACTTAAAAAATAAAATAAAAAATAAATAAAACAAAATACTCAGTAATGAAAAAGGACAGAACTTATATAAAAAAAACTATAGAAATTAGTATCTTTTTATATAACTAGTTTGCATAAATGGAGAGATAACAGATGTGAATACTCAATATTGCAAAGATGTCGATTCATTCCAAGTGAATCTATAAATTTAGCACAATTCCACTCAATATCCCAATTAAATTTTTCTTATAAGAATATGTCCAAAACTTTTGTCTTAAAAAGAGCATTTGAGGTAAAATTTAAAATGCATTATAATTATTATCAATACATTGTGGTATGAGGACACAAATTAACAAGCAGATAATTGAAATGTAAGAGAAAATCTAGAAATAAAACATATAAAATAATTCAGAATATAATGAAGTAATGCTTGAATTAGGAGAAAATATAATCAAATATTTGGTCTTAAGATAACTGGCTAATTATCTAGAAAAACATACATCAATAGTTCCCAATCTCATACCTTAAACCAAAATAAGTAAAAATAGTTAAATGAAAGTTAAATTAATGTGATACTATTTTTTTTATTCATCAGATTTGACAAAAATAAAAACAATGATGGCAATTATAAACTGGTTGAAACATTTGAACAAGGAATTTGGCAAAATGTACCAAAAGCTTTAAATCACACACGGGCTAATAAATCAATTTTTAAGAATTTATGTTAAGAAATAAAATGACAAGTGTCATACAGCAAGTTAGATAGCAAGAGAAGGCAAGCAAATTTGGACACAGAGTCTTTTGTAACCTAATCATGGAAGTGATAACCCAAGATTTTTGCTGCATTTTCTTACTAGAAACAAGTCACTAAGTCCAGCCCACATTAAAGGGTTGTATGTTAAATAAGAACATGAAGATTAGGAGGGGGGCCGATGTTGGGAGCCTACTTAAAAGATCACCACTGCAAATTAACTGTACCTCTTTCATTAAACATCTGACTTTCTCTCCTGCAATTTTCCCCTTGGTCACTCTGCATCAATTACATTGGCTCTTCTGTTATTCCCTGTGTCAGTTATAACCCTTTAGGCCATTTGGGCTAGACACAGGAAGAGTTGTTGTTGTTGTTGTTTTTAAAGGTTGCATCCAAGTCCTAAGAAGTTGTCTAGAGCAACAAGGATGGTAGTGATCTCATCTTAACTTCACAGGAATCCACCATCGTCCTGCAATCAGTAGCAGGTTTAGTCTTACTGTTGAGAGTGGGCTATGTAATTAACATGTTACCGTGAATTTATAGTATCGTGCATGATGGAAAGTACCTCAGGAGTCCTACGAAGCTGGCTTTCTGAACTAAAGGATTCTCTTGACCAGTTACAATTTTAGCAGCAGGTATGAAGTGAATCTCAGTTATCCCCGTGCTTATTCATTAGCTAAGATAAGAATGTTATGGTGGCTGCAATGCTCAGAATGACCCAAAAAGAAATACAATGTAAAAAGTCAAAGTAAATATTCAGATGGAAAACAAAAAATTTAAGGCTAAACATTAAAAAAGAAAAAAAGAAAAAAAAGAAAAAACTAACAAGAGGCAAATAAAACTACTACAAGAAGTGACCAGATTGAGCTTTACAGGAACTTGAAGGGAAAGCTACAGACAACCTGCAATGTCTTTATAAATGAAGTGAAAAGTTGGTATGATAGAATATGGGTAAAATATACCATTAATATAGAAGTCAGACCAGAGATGTGGCCCTAAATTGTGACTATAAAATGGTATACATCACCAATCTGTTTTGCTGGAACAGTGAGAGGAAATAAGAAAGTCTAAAGAACAGAAAATTATAAGAAGAAATTCATTTGGATAAAATATTAACCTTTGTTTCACCAGATCTTCCATTAGTAACTTCTTATAAAGGTTAGTATACATTCTTTCAGACAAAGATCAGGCTTTATGGGTTTCCAGTTAACTTTATAGATACTTTGTAACTATTAAATAATTAATTTCAACTCAGCAAACAATGACAGGATCTTCAATAACAGCACTACATTTTTCTGACCATTACATTATCCACAGATAAATGGATTTTTTTTAAAAAATGACTGAATACAGTATTTACTTAGAGTACTTTCATTAATTTACCATCTCCCATAAAACATTTAAGCTCATTTAATATGAAATCATATTTGCTACTTAAATACCAAGATAAAATTTGAGTATTATAATTACCAGTATAAGTTATTAAACACTAAGAAAGAATATTTAAAAAGAAGTAATTTTACCATATTATTAAAAAAGCCCAGACATTTTAAAATTCTTATTCTGTGAAATTTTTCTCTAAGTTAGATTACTAAGGCAAACATTCTCAATTGCTATATTGCCTAAATAGTAAGGTTTTTAATATTATATATTAAGACGAAAGGATCATGGCTTTTATTAAATGTATTCAAAGGTAACTAATCATATTTGGAGTTCTCTTTATCTAACATTGTTAACTTGACCTTTAAAAATTAAATAGAAAGAAATGCATCGAAATCTATGCTGCACATTTGAAATTGATCGTTTATATTTGGTATAAAAGGGATAAAATTTATAGTCCTGAGTGACAATTTTATGTAACAAGGCATGAGAATGTAAAATTCCATTCAAATTTCTTTCTTATCACTATTCATGAAAACAGCATTTCTCAGCTGGGAAAGCTAACAGTGATATTACATGGTGACATTATTTCAGAAGAGTTGTCTACGATGCAGAATATCTAATTTTTTCACACATGAGTAAGGACTATGCAAAATTTAGCATTTAATTTGCATTCTATATGCAAGATTTTAAAGGGCAAGGTTAAGTATTTTTTGAAATATTATAATAACCTGAAATTAATTTAAAAATAAGAATTTAATATTTATGTACCTCTTTTCTTCCAAGTCTTTCTAAATAGCTTTTCCAAAAAGAATAGTATATCTTGATATATACTAAAGATACAAACGTTATTATTGCTGCTTTAGAAAAAGGAAACTGGAGCATGGAATTGCATAAATGATTTTTCTAAGGCAACCCCAGTAAAGTGTAAAAGTAGAGAAATCATAATATAGCCACAGCTTCACTATTCCTCATTTTAGTGCTTGACACTGTTCTTTTAAATATTAAAACCAGTAGAACAGCCTAATAACATTATATGCAAGGGACAAAGTTGTTTACTGCACTGTTTTCACAACCTTATAGCATCAGTAGATGCAAGAACCTGCAATTCAATCCCCTGTCTTTATGGACAAGGAAACTTAAATATAAGGGGATTGTGACTTTCCCAAGGCCATAGAGTATATTAATAGTGCAGATAAGACTCAAACTCAGGTGTCCTTTATGCCCTGTATAGTGCTGTGTCCACCATGATAAAGATGAAAGAATTTATCAGGTTCCCAGATACTTTGATTCTTTATGTAACTGATGATACAGTTTTGGTATAATACATTTTGACTTTAACATGTTACAAATATAACTATACACATTGCACTGTTTTTTTACTTGCCTTTTATACTTCAGAGGCAATATAATTTAATCATCTTTCTTAATTCAGAAATAAAGACAAAATGTTTGCTACTCTTCATATCAGATTCTTTACATATTTATTATTATTATTATTATTATTATTATTATTATTATTATTAAACAAAATAGCTACTAACTCTTGTATTCCTGTAGCTTAGCCTCTAAAGCAGTTGTTAGCAAACTTTTTCTATAAAGGGCCAGACAGTAAATATTTTTGTAACTACTCAATTCTGGTGTCACTAGCAGTGTTTCTAGCACCAAAGCAGCCATAGACAATGTCAATGAATGGAAGTGTCTGTGTACCAATAAAATTTTATTTACAAAAACAGGTGATTAGTCCATGGGCTATAACCTGTTGACCCTGATCTAAACAAACCATAGTGATTGCAGATGAAGGCCCCAGATGATGATATACTGTGGCATTTCAGTTCAAAAATATTTCAGTTCTCTAACAAAATCACCATCAAAGTCTGAGAGTTCTAGTTTTTTTTTTTTTTTTTTTTTTTTTTTTTTTTTTTTTTTTTTAAGTGATATCTATAGACCTGCTGAGTTGGCATGACTTTTAAAAAATAAAACTTATCTTAACCTTTCTCAGACTTCTCTTTCTCTCTCTGTTTTTAAAGTTATCGTAGTGTTATCATCAGCATTATTTTCTTTCAGGAGAGAAAGCTGAAGAATTAGACAACGCATACATTTTAAAGAACACGCTATATGCTTTCTTAATTTAAACACATGTATTCCAAATTTTTGACCCGCACCCCCATTTGTCTCATTGTTCATCACTGCCTCTTGAGAATCCCAACAAAATGCCAATAAAAGAATTTAAAAAGGTATAAACCCACAAGGTTGCAGAGAACTAGAGGAGGTAAGTTGATGGGCCAGAATTTTGAGCATGTTTGGAAGATGAAAAGCAGAAGGAGGGATGGTGACACACTTAGGAGGCTGAGCGTAAGGCACCTGCAGAAAAGGGCACAGATGAGAAATGGGCCAATCCAAACTTCAAATTGCAAAATTTGGGGGAGACTCAGCACTTGAAGTTAATAAGGAAGTTAAGATGTGAGGCATTGGAGTGAAGATAGGAATATTGCTTTAAAGTTTGCATGTAAAATGTATAGTTGCCTTCTCCACATCACCAGATTTCCAACTCTCTCACAGGCCTGCATCCCCTGAACACCTCCATAATCAGTAGGGACTGGAAATTTACTCTGAAGTAACTGTGCCAGAGAAGCTCAGGGATCAGGGACACCCAGTCCAATGAGAGAGGAATGGAACGGAAAGCGAGGAGATCAAGTTACTGTCACTACAGTGAATTTGAGATCCTCTAGGCTTCATTTTCTACCTTGCTACCAGATCACCAGCCACAAAGCCCGAGGAGGCTTCACTTGTGAAACCAATAGTCCAGGAGAAAAAAAAACAGAAAACACCAAAACATTATATGATGACACATGAGGGTCCCGATTACCCAATTTAAGTACTTATATTTCTCTCACCCTGTCTCTCCTCTCCAAATCATCATTTCTCTAGGATGTGGCACAAGTGATCTGTGTATGAGTACTGACAATTAAGTTTGCGAACTTATCCTAAAAAAAGTGCTACATACCTCATTGCTGAATACCACTACAGTCACTGAAGCACTCTCTTTGGGAAGCTATGCACCCATGCCAGTGCCTACTCCACCCTTGAATGCAATTTTGGAATTCTTTTTCTGGAACGGTCATCAGGGATGTCATCCTATTACCATTGATATCCTGAATGTCATCAAAATGTCTTCCTTTCAATACTTCCTGTATCTTCAGATAAAGAAAGAAATCATTAAGCCAGATCAGGTGAGTAGGGAGGGTGTTCCAATACAGTTATTAGTTTATTGGCTAAAAATTCTCTCAGAGGCAGTGTTGTGTGAGCTGGTGGATTGTCGTGATACAAGAGCCATGAATTATTGGCGAAATTTCAGGTCATCTAACTTTTTCACGCAGCCATTTCAGCACTTCCAAATAGTAAACTTTTGTAACTATTTGTCCAGTTGGTACAAATTCATAATGGTTAGCAACATTGTTGCAACAAGTTTGCCAACGTGATTGTCAGAGCTCGCATAGAGTGCCTGAAGGCTACATGGCTCTTCATGTCTCTTCTAGTGCTGGATACCCAGGAATCTTTACAATTTCTAGGGAGTGTAAGAAAATGGTTGGGACTAGATATTATATTGGGGAGTGGCCTGTGAATAAATGACTCGACTCAGTACATAAACAGGGAAAAGAGGAGGAATAGGACCTGGGGTGATGCAGATTCCAAGGGAGGGAAACGGAAGCTGTGCCAAAAAACAAACGAAAAGAAAAAAGTAGAAGCGGAAAGAAAACAAGTATCAGAATTGCTGATTTTACATAGTATATCACCTCAGCATTTTTCTCTGCATGTGAAACACTGTGCTGTATTCAGAATATCTGTTTCACCCTATTCCTTTCTGAGGTATAAATCTTTCCATCTGAAATTTCTATTTGTAAAGTTATTACTTGGTTTCAGAGTTATTCAGGCTCAAATGGCTCCTGCCCCTCCGAATTTTCCATTTATAATACTGTCCTAACTAGTATATCTTTTCTGGGAGGATAAATTACTACAGTTGTGGGTTTATATCTATGGTTACTTTCTGACCTCCTGCATTTTTAACTGAGTTTATATATCAGACTCTTCAGAGAGAAATATGACTAAACAACCAAGAGAAGGTTGCATTACCTAATCCAATTGTACATTAGTGGCAGGATAAAGACAAACTCTAGGCCCGATAAGCAAGGTAGACAATTTCCTGAAGACTCTTGTGTCTCCTGCTGCTCTATTTAGCTTTTACCTGGGACTGACTCTAGTATGATAATTGTAACAGTTATTGATACAGAGGTATCCATATTTTTATGAATCCCTCCCTACTAAACAGGCAACATGATATTTGTATTATAAATTTAATAGATGGAAGGCCACAGAAAGAATAAAAACAAAACTGTCAATAAAAGATTAATTATAAGGAAGCGTTTTCATGAAGATGGCAGGTAAATCAGGTCAATCTAAAGGAGATGAATTTAGTATAAGCAGGAAACATTATGAGCAAACAGGCCTGAATGGGGTTCCTTCCACAACTGGACTGCATGGGATGTTATTTGATGGGGGCATATCTCTTGACTGAGACAATTTAAGCAAGGAGGAGGGGAATTGCTGGGGCTTGGGAAGAATCCTTGGCTTCGTCTCATGCATTCCTCAAGCTTTGCTGGAGGCTAGACCATGATGGAACAATGTGCATACCTGCCTACCTGCCTGCCTGCCTGGGTTTTCCTACCCAGAAATCTCTAGCTGGCACAATTAGCACTTATTTTCTTGAGAAATTTCTATTATGCCTAATATATTGGGTATATCACTATGTCCTAATATACCCAATACTAATATTTTCCTGTATACTCAAATCTGAACAATCTAAGGAATTTACATTTTTCCTTCCAAATTCTTCTGGATTCTTATTATGGCAATCTTTGGTGACAAGGTAACCTATATGATGCTCTTCTCCCCAAGCTTTTTTAATGAATCTGTAATTTGAAAATTTGTATATATACAAGGTGTGATCAAACAAGATTGTGAATGTTTAAATAAAACAAAAATTGATTACAGTACAAAGACGCATTGCCATTAATCCCCCTCAAAATATCCCTCCTCACTTCAGACACACTTATCCCATTGTTCTTGCCACTTTCTGAAGCAGTTCTGGAAGTCCACTTTCCTTGAGTGTCTTTGTGCTGTTGTGGCTGCCTCGATGTCCTGAATCAATTCAAAACGTTTTCCTTTCATAGTCATTTTGACTTTGGGGAAGATCCAGAAGTCACATGGTGCCAGATCTGGTGAATGAGGTGGATGAGAACACACTGTAACTTTTTTTTTTTTAAGTGTGTTTTTCCAGAACCAATCAGCTCCAAGTCAAGTAGTTGTTTCAATCTCGTTGTGGAGGGTGCAGCTCACAGTGGCCCATGTGGGGATCGAACCAGTAACCTTGTTGTTAAGAGCACCATGCTCTCACCAACTAAGCTAACTGGATATTCCTGTAATGTTTTTATTTGACAGAAATTGCCATATACCAGAAGCATTGTGTGACACGGAGCATTGTCATGATGGAAGATGAAGTAGACAGCCACAAAAGAGGACTTCCAGAATTGCTTCAGAAAGTGAAAAGAATGATGGGATAAGTGTGTTTGAAGTAAGGGTAAGTATTTTAGAGGGATTAATGGCAATGTGTCTTTTACTGTAATAATTTTTTTTTATTTAAACATTTACTGTATTTTGTGGTCACACCTTGTATATGCTATATATGAAATAAATGGTATTTATGTATTATATATAAAACATTTATTATATATAAATATGTTTTATATATAAATTGATATAGACATACAAATATATGACCATATATATTTCCAAATATATACAGAGGGTGCCAAAAAATGTATACGCATTTTAAGAAAGGAAAAGACTATTGAAATTATGCTGATGGTAACCACTTTGAGCACCTCTTGTAATTGCAGAAGTCAAACGTGACTTGTGTTCATCTTCTGTTATCAGTATATATTGAGTAGTACAATTTTAATACAGTTAAAAAAACTGTATTAAAAAAACAGTTTTTCAAAAAAACAAGCTTTTGTTGCTCTTGGTCAAATCTCTATTGTACCTTTGTTTTTATCTCATTAAGTTATGCTTGTACCTCTAATATTTCTTCTCTGCTCTTTAGTTTTTATCTGCTTTTAAAAAAATTATTCCTGGTATGCTTTATCATACAGATTGTTTAATTTTTATCATTAAATTTGTCATTTTATGATTCCTGAGCTTTGTGTCATTCAAGGAAGCTGTTTCACACATCCAAGGTAATAAAAGCGGTATCATATATTTCCTTTTAGTACTTTCGTAATTTATCCATTGGTGCTATTTATGTATTCAATCCATTTGGAATTTACTTTTATTATGGTCTGTGTTATTTTCTTCCAAGCTGATGGTTAATTGTCCCAACAAGGTTTAGTAAATAAATTTGATATCCTCTTTTGGAAATTATATGTTAAATTCCCAAATCTATCTGGATTTATTTCTGGATTTTTTTGGTCCAATTTTTGTTGAGGAATATTGGGGAACAGTGTGTTTTTCCAGGACCCATCAGCTCCAAGTCAAGCCACTGTTTTAACTCTAGTTGTGGAGGGCGCAGCTCACTGGCCCATATTGGAATTGAACTGGCGACGTTGGTGTTATGAGCACTGAGCTCTAACCAACTGAGCCAACTGACTGCCCCTATTTCTGGATTCTTTAACCCATTCTACCTAGCTAGTTATCAATCTGTCTTGTGGTAGGTAATATACTGTTTTAATTATAGTTGCTTTATAGACAATTTTAACATTCAATAATAAAAGACTCCTCTCATTATTCTTATTTTCCAACAATTTTCTCTGCTATTTTCACATACTTATTTTCCTTGATTAATTTTATTTCTTTTAAGATTTGGTACTATGTACATTTACTACAAAATTTATAAAAGGAAATACAGAGAAAAGTATGTCTTTTTGTACATTTCTCCCCCAACCTCTTAAACCTGTCACTGGAGACAACTCCTCTTACCAGAGACATTCTATGCTATAAAATAACATAATTATGTTTTCCTTTCATTCTCATAAAATAATAGCATTTGTGATGTACTTTGCTTTTTTTCACTTACTACCTTGGGCATTTTGCCGACATCAGACATAAGAGGCTATGCCTGATTAACCTCAGAAGTAATATGGCAAATTTTCAACAGAGTTTGTATCATTGAAAACTCAAACAAATGACCAAATGCCATTTTCAAATGCTACTTCTAGCAACTTAAATCCACAGAAGTAATGCTTTATCATGTCCTATGAGGTCAACATTTCAGCTCGATCAAATAACAAATTAAGTCAACTTATGGATAATATTCTTTAAAAGCTGAGATATACCAACTTTCATGTCATCACACTGTACTGAGGAAATGCTAATTTAAAGCACATACATACATATACATATACATTTTTTTTCATAAATTTGGGCAAAGTACGTATTCTCTCTCTGCTTTAGTTTCCTCATCTTCAAAGGCATTTTTGAGTGAAATAACTGAGATTACTTTTAGCCCTTTGAAAAGTCTGTTTTATTATATTCTGAAAGCAATTACTTCTTGTTAAGTCAAACATGAAAGACAATGTAATGGACGGATAACGGAATATATCTTTGACTTCTTGGAAGAGGTGAGCAATTTGTATTTAAAAGTTTTGTCATTATGGCAGCTTCAGTGGCCTCAGCAGTAGCCAGCCATGGACCTACTCAGCAAAGTATTGCCATTAATGTGATTCAAGCCTCTAAATTTCCCTTTTTGACACTCTGGCTTTAAAATTCCATTTTCTTAAAATGGTGTATCTGGATTGACTCAACTTGAGACTCCAGCCACCTCTGGCACAACAGGCAGAAGATAGCAAGATACCTGAAATAACAGCTCCCCTTGCTGGAGTACTTAACTGGGAATTGAAGCTTCTCTGAAAAGACACCATTGTCATGACCTTGGGAGCTATACTGAGAGGTGTTTATTTATCTAATGTGATTGGTACACTTAGTATAATTCTGTATTCTAAATATATTCTAGTTACTGTATTACATTTGCGAAAAAAAGTACTGGACACCATTATTAAACAAATATTTCAATTTCACAAAGTGAATTCAGTAAACACTAAATTTGCAGTGCTTTATTTCTATATACACAAAATTCTTGAATTTCTTTTGCGTTTGCCTCCTTCTTGTTTTGGTGTGGGATTACTGCCGAATGTGTTTTATTCCTTAGAGATATTGGAGTCTAACAGACAATGGAGTAAGCAGTATTGATTTTACTAGGAAGTCAAAGAATATAATTTCTAAGACAATACACTCATGTTTGTTATTATATACTCGCAACTATTTGTTTAGGGGATATAGCAGTTGGATTGAAAATGAAAGCAGGTGACTTTACTTATGTATGAATGAGGACTAATAATTTTGACCTATGCATGAAAAGAGAGACTGTGAGGAGTAACTAATGCATTCACAGAAATTTAGGAATGAACATGTTGAAAAGATGACATTGTAAAAATTTATTCATGGTCTAGCTTTTCCTTAATAGTTTTACCAGATAATTGCTAGACTCTTAGCTCCCTAAGCACAAGAATCAAATCCATATCACTTATTATCCACTAGAAATTGTGGCAAATGATCAATGCCTCCGTATTTCATAGAAGGAAAGTGGTCTTGGGGGGAAAGAGAAATGGAATTACAATACAAAATATACTGAAAATGAGACGAATAAAACCATGATTGTAAAGGTGAACTGGCACAGAACCTAACAGCAACGCACACACAGAGGAAACAGAATTGGTGATTATGAAGGTCATAGCCAGGCTGGTGCAGAAAACAGGCATTTGCAGAATGACTTGACCAGCTCTCAAACTCCACTACCCCAGGCAACTGTCGATCTTCCTCTTGTCCTTGTGCCAGCCTGTCACTCTCCCTTGATTCTTTGAAACCATATAGATTCTACAACAGTCCAAGGAATATTTCTCCTTTATGGTCTTGAATCTTTAAATCATATTCGGTTGATATTTGACATTCTTGTTGACAGCCTAAATGGATTTTTTAATAGTGTAGCTTAGATAAATCTTTCTTCTGTTGTAGGGGAGCCAAAAATGTTTTTACGGCTAACTCTAACTCAGCCAGAGTTTTAAAAAACTGCAACCATTTAATTTTTAATATGGATTGGTTCCTTTTGGTAATTAAAAACAAACATTTTGTAAAACTGCCAACACATTAATCAGAATAATATAGGGTTATGTACGTCAGGCATTTAAACATGTTTTAAACCTTTTTGAGATGGAATCATAAAGTAAAATTAAAACAGATTGAAACAATGTTCTTTATTGCTTATGCCTGGTGTAGACCAAAGGTCATAAAGTTCAGTTAGGGCCATATTAAATTTCAGTAGATTTTAAGGTTTACTTGGTAATACATATATAAATGTGTGTGTATCATTATAATAATATGTAGCGCCAAGAAATAAAAGACGTGTATTACCTTGGTTATGTAGGCCTCAAAACTTGGTTATGTTTTGCCACTGGTCAAGTTTGATCAATGACAATAGAAATCTCTTCTGTTTTTCTCATTAGTAGCAATGCTGATATTCTGCTCTTGAGTCATCATAACAATGTAGCTAGGTATTTCTTGGCAATTTAGAGATGGAAACCCTCTTGTTTTATCCAGAGTGCAAATAATACAGCCGCAAAGGAGAGTGTTTTTTGTCTTTTTTTGTGCCTGAATGGCTATGTTGTTAGTAAGCTGACAGACATAAGGATTATCAAGTATAATCATTTTAAGACCCTTGAAATGGGTATGCTTTGTACAGCGCTCTGGACTGTACTCTCATTTCATTTACTTCTATTATTTCTGTACTGTCTGGAGTAGTTCAGAATTCTTTTTGCCATTTTAGCCATTATACCAGTAAAATAGAAATTAAATACTAGTTATCTTACATAGGATTGTAATAAAAATCAATGTTAACATTTCGTCTTAATATTAAACATCATATATCTTACTCTTTTACTAATATCTTACTAACTTTCCAACATCAAATTCTAATACATATCTGTGTCTATATCTATATCTATAGATAGATCTCCTATTATGCCATACTGGCAGCTCTTTTGGTTTCATCAGAATCTTAGATCATTAAGACATTAAGAATGATCAGACATTGTCTGGAACCACTGAAATTCCCAAATAGCCAAAGCAAGAAAGAAGAAAGAAGCAGGAGGTATCACACTTCCTGATTTCAAAGTGTATTAAAAAATATAGTAATTAAAATAGGATGGTTTTATCATTAAAAAAATGACATGTAGATCAATAGAATGGAATAGAGAGCCCAGAAAGAAATCTGTGCATATATGGTCAATTAGTTTTCAACAAATGGACCAAGAATATACAATAGGGAAAGGATAGTCTCTTCAATAAATGGTGTTGGGAAAACTGAATGGTCACATGCAAAAGAATGAAACTAGACCACTGTCTTACAGCAGATACAAAAATCAACTCAAAATATTTGATTAAAGACTTGAAAATAGACCTAAAATTGTAAATCTCCTTTGTAGAAGAAAACTGTAGGAAATCTCCTTGACAATGGTCGTGACAATGATTTTTTGGATTTGACACCAAAACCAAAGGCAACCAGAAGCAAAAAGAAACACGTGGAGCTACATCAAACAAAAACCTTTTTTACAGAAAAGAAAACCATCAAGAAAACAAAAAAAGCAACCTATGAAAAGCAATACAATATTTGCAAACCACATATCTGATAAGAGTTAATAGCTAAAATATACAAGTAGCTCATACAAGTCAATGGCAAAAAATCAAAAACTCAATTAATGGGCAAAGGACCTAAGTAGATATTTTCCAAATATCCAACAAGTACATGAAGAGGTGCTCTAAATCACTAATCATCAGGGAATTGTGAATCCAAATCACAATGATACATCACCTCACATCTCTCGAGATGTCTATTATTGAAAAGATAAGAAATAACAAATGCTGGTGAAGATGTTGGTAGGAATGTAGTATAGCCACTATGGAAAACAATATACAGGCCCCTCAAAAAATTAAAAATAGAACTGTCATATGATCCAGCAATTACACTTTTGGGTATATAGCCAAAGGAGATGAAATTGCTCTCTTAGAGAGATGCTTGTACTCCCACGTTTATGTCAGCTTTATTCACAATAGCCAAGATATGAAAACAATTCAAGTGCCTGTCAACAGATGAATGGATAAGTAAAATGTTATATATACATATAATATATTTTCAACCTTCAAAAAAAGAAGGAAATCCTACCATTTGCAACAACATGGATGAAACTGGAGGGCATTATGCTAAGTGAAATAAGCCAGACAGAGAAAGATAAATATTGCATGGTGTCACTTACATGTGGACTCTTAAAAAAAAAAAAAAAAAAAGTCAAACTCCTAAAAACAGAGAGTATAGACGATGGTTGCCAGGGCCTGGGAGTATGGGGGATTAGGGAGAGACTGTAAAAAGGTACATACTTTCAGTTTTTAGATGAATCAGATTTAAAGATTCAATGTATAATATGGTGACTATAGTTGATAACACTATTGTATAAATGAAATTTGCTAAGAACTTAAGGGTCCTCCCAAGAGAAAAAAAACAAATAACTATGAGAGGTGATGGATGTGTTAATTAACTTGATGGTGGGAATCCTTCCACAATGTATATGAATATTAAATCATCAAATCCTTCCACAATGCAATGAATATTAAATCATCATGTTGTTCACTTTAAATATACAACAATTTTTTCAATTATACCTCAATAAAGCTAAAAAAAAGAATGATCACACATATTCTGTCAGTCTCATTCTTTCAAAAGACTGAGCTGAGAATGTGATAAAGTTTTTAATTCTGAACTTAATTTTCCTCAATAAATAGAACTAGTTTAATAATATTAAATGATGATCATCAATGAAATGATGAACTCAGTGAAGTAAGTTTAACAAACTGAACTCAAAAGGACATTCCCTCTGCTCAAAGACAACGCAACATTATTCATTTTTAGAAAACGAATAGGTTGCAAGTGCTAATAGTTTGGCCTACATAACACTTAGAAATGTAAAGCCCTCTGAAATAATGTAAAAGTATATGTGGAGATGGAATTGGTCTGAAACTTGAACTACCATATAGATCGGTCTGCTTCCTCCTGATTGTTAGTTTTTCCATGTATTTTTGCAGGGCTATGAAGGTGAAGATCACCAGACTCTCATTTTCTTTATGTTGATGGAGCCACTGAAAGCCCCAAACCACCACAAAGTCAGGAAATGCAACGTGTGGTCACTTTCCACAACCTATTATGAAATAAAATTGCTTAGTATTCTTGCGTTATGTGAGGTTTCAGTTATTGATTTGGAGCATAGATCATCAATAGTGAATGCAGCCCTCTTTCCCCCCTTTATTTTCTATAAAGAAACAGCCTCAAATTATAGCCAGCCACAACTTCACTGCCCCCCAAAAGATTAGTGTACATGCATTATGAAAATCAACAATTAATGTGTGTTTTATTATTGTGCATTATTAATGTGTAGTTTATTTTTGTGATGAGAGTCCAAAATTACTTTTTTTTTTTTTTAATGGTTTCCTGTAGTTCTGTGCTTGGGAAATACAAGTATCAACATTAAGATGTGCTTCAGCTGAAATGTACTGAATTTTCACCTTTGGAATATAAAGCTATTTTATAGATGCCACTGAACTGAAATGATCTTCAGTTATTTACTATCCAAAAGATAAGACTTACATTTTGCCAATTAATGCCGTTCTCCAGGTAAAAATGTATAGTCTAAGACAAGCTTACATTTAAAATAAATTTTCTCCACAGAATCAATTGCATGTGTTCTTTAAACTTTGGGTGTTTTCTTAAGAAATAACTTTATCAATTTCCCTTGAAATGGTCTGTCTCATTTGCAGCTATAAACTAAGATCGTTAACAGACAATTTGAAAAGTCTCAACAGTTTTTCCAAGTCCTCCAAAAGTCTGTAATGCAAAAGACTATAGGATTTAAATTTGTTCTTTGTTTTAGCATCATTCCACACTTTTACATGAAATAAAACAAATACAGGCTAAAATCCACAACAAAACCTGTAATCATAATGTAGTTGTTGAGCGTGTTTCAGAACCAGATAAACTTGGTTTGAATCTCAGCTTTCCTTTATTACCTTGAACAAAATATTAGCTCTTCTAAGATTTCATTTCATATGTAAGATTCCAGGCAATGATTGTTTCAACCTTCAGATTTTTGGAAAGATTCTGTGACACATTCTGTTTAGCAGAGAACCTCCCACTCAGGAGCCTGGTTATCAGGCAAATGCCTGTTGGCTCTTATCAGACTTTTCTTACTGTCATGGGCAGAATTAGCTTCTTCCAAAACTCATATGTTGAAGCCCTAACCCTCAGTACCTCAGAATGTGACTGCATTTGGAGGTAGGGCCTTTAGAGAGGTAATTAAAGTAAAATGAGGTCACATGAGTGGGCACTAATCCAATATGACTGATGTCCTTATAAGAAGAGATCTGGTGTGAACACAGAGAGGAAAGACCAAGAACATAGCTATCCACAAGCCAAGGAGAGAGGCCTCAGAAGAAACTAACCCTGATGGTACCTTGATCTGGGACTTCTAGCTTGCACATCTCTTAAAAAAAAAAAAAATAAATGTCTCTTGTGTAAGCCTGTGGTATTTTGTTATGGCTATCCTAGAAAACTAATATATCTATGCAAGACAAATTTCTCCTCTTATTTTGGAAACAGATCTTACAGCATTGGACAAAAGAGTTGAACTTATGACCAGGTGAGGCTGAAATCATTGCACATTAGAACAGCCATAGTCATTTGTCCAGGCCCCAAACATGGTCTCTCAAAGTCCTACCAAAGGTCTTTTCTGGTAAAGGAGGTGAGATGGTTGTCTAACTCATCATTAAAGATTGTGTTCCTAGAACTTCTGGTAACTTTTGGTACTCAGCCAGTACCTGGTGAGAAGCAAAGATGAGAAGAAGCAAGGGAGAATCCCAGGGCTGCCCTTTGATTCAGCATCACTCTTTAAATTTGCGAGCATCCCTCCAAAAAAAATTTCTTTTTATGTTGTATTGCAGTTACTTTCCACTAAGAGAATCCTGACTATTCTTTTGATTTTTGTTATAAAATTGAACATATGGTTCCATGAGTGGACAAAAAAAAATCCTTACATCAACAGAGTTGAAATGTTATGGGTTGAATTGTATGTCCCCTCCTCCACACCCTCAAAAAAATAGAAAGAGATGTGTTGAAGTCCTAACCTCTGGTACCTCAGAAAGTGACTTTATCAGCAAATAGGGATTTTGTGAATATAATTAGTTAAGATCAGGGCATCCTGTAATAGGGTGGCCGCTAGGACAATATTAAGACTGGTGTTTTTATAAGAAGATAGCCTTTTGAAGATACAGAGACATATGGGGGAATGCCGTGTGAAGATGGAGGCAGAGATTGGAGTGATGCATCTGCAAGTGAACGAATGCCAAAGATAGCCGGCAAACTACAGATGCTAGGAAGAAGCAAGGATTTCAGACATCTAGACTCTGGGACTGTGAGACAACAAGTTTTTTCCTTATTTTTAGCCCACCCAGTTTATGATAATTCACTCCAGAAAACTTAGGAAACTAATACAGTTTATGGAAAAGGGGTTAAGTCCGTAACACTGAATTTTTTAATTGAGATCCCATGTTTTGAGCAATAAGGCCCTCCTCTGATCTCCTCTAGTCCCTATTTGCACTCTTCATATTTTTAAAAAGCTTAATGCAATTTATATTGCTGTTTTAACATACATCCTATATCAACAACTAGATGATAAACATTTTCAAGTCAGGCTCTATGTCTTTTAGCTTTTCACATCCAAGCACAGTGAATAAATTTATCTCCATCACCTTGTTTTCGTTATCATCACCATCATCACCATCAATCAATACCATTAATACAGCTACCATTTATCGATCACCTACTACCTTGCCAGGAGCTAAGAAAGATACATGCCATACATTATCTCATTTAATAGTCACGAGACCTGTGGCAAATAGATATCAACCTATTTAAAGAAGATAAAGTGGCTGCTAAAAGAGATGAATAAATTCCCCAAATTTGCACAGTTGGTGGGAGAGGGACATTAAACACATTTCTATGTGTCTCCAAAGTGACAGCTTTGATGATAATGTGAGTATTCTTTCCTAATTTTGTAGCTGTTACATATTCTAGAATCTCATCTATGCTGAGTCATCCGAAATACCCTACACTTTTTTATGGGGACTATGTTATACTATTATATTATTCGAGTAATTACCGTGTTTCCCCCAAAATAAGACCTACCCTGAAAATAAGCCCCAGTTAAGATCGTCAGCCAGATGGATGCATTTAGTACGTTATGACGATATTCCAGAAGAAGATGACATGATGTATTTGAATAAATGTAGATTGTTGTACAAGAAAAAATAAGACATCCCCTGAAAATATTCCCTAAAGCATCTTTTGGAGCAAAAATTAATATAAGACCCAATGTTATTTTTTTGTAAATACGATATAAGACCCAGTCTTATTTTCGGGGAAACACAGTAGGTTTGTAATACTGATCTCTTCTTTCTCTTCTCTCTTTTCCTCTCTCTATCTCACTTTCTACCATACCCCTCTTGCAATTTACTTAATCTCCTGGCTGCCATTGTGATTTAAAGTTAGGTGAAATGAAAGGAGCACTTTTCCAATACCATAGAAAATTAAAATTCCAAAAACAAATTTTCATGAATTGAATGATATAGACATTAGCTATTTTTGTAATTTCCAGGACAGAACTAGGGCTCCTTTAAAACCCACTGGGGCAACGCTGACTTCTTTTCAGTCTCAACTATGGACTAGCACTGCTTCATTGTTTTCTCAGAAAGTACTTACTTTCCACTCTAGATCAATGCCCACATTATATATTAGAATAGTACCATTCCCTATTCTTTGGTAGCAATTATTACTATTATTATTTTATAAACTTGCTCACCTGATTTTTTTCTCTTTATTCTTATATTGGTGTTCTCCACTATTTTGTAAACAGCATGAGGGTACTACAACTTCAACTTTTATGCTCACCTCCATGTTCCTGGTAACTAGTTCAGTGCCTCGTATGTAAATAATATTTTAAAAAATTGAATAATGAGTAAATAAATGACCCTAAGTGCACTCTCCCTCACTTCTTTCAAACTTCATTCTATTTAGGTTCTGTATGATTTGTTCCTAAAAGTATACTTTCCATGGTTTCCATGACATGGCATCCTGGCTCTTCTCCTATTTCTATACCCACACTCTTGATATCTTTTCGGGATTGTCTTTTTCTCACCAATTAGTATGTGCATTTTTCTTCTCCCAACATCCCTTATTGGACAATCATCCTCAGTTGTCATCCTGACCTTCCTCCTCAATTCTTTCTCCGGTGCTGGCTTGCAGCCTATACCTGATGCATATTTCCATTATGGCACCAAAATACGTCATAGCATTCACTTGTTTAGTGTGTCTGTCTACCCTCTCATGCTCCTTCAGTGATGGAAAGGACTTACGTCTTATTTGTTTTCCCTAATATAGGGCTTCACACATACATTTATGAAAAAATAATTGTTTCAAACTTTGGGTCACTATTTTCTTATATACTCATATAAGAAGAGAGTCCGTCTCTTGAATTGTTGATTTTGAATTTAGTCTTTAACTTTTTTTGTATTACATTATTTTATTTCACTTTCCTATCTTACTTTTCTTGTTATACTTTTAGTTCACAAACTACAATACTAATAGTATGAAATATACAGATACATGAGCAAATTTTAGGTCTATAGTGCAACAGATTATTTTATATGGAACAAATCTAGTACTGACAAAGATTACAAATAGTTCCGTAAGTATGTTAGAAAGAGTCATAGTAGATAAGTTACATATAATTTAGGAATGATATAGAGTCTTCTATGGAGCCATTTTGGCTAATCATTATACCTTTGTTATCAATAAGTGGAAATCACGATATACTGGGCTTCTGATACCATATGAATGCAAGTAATAATCACTTCCCAGAGAAGAAAAATGTGGAATTTAACTGAAATGTTTATAATTTTAGAAATATTTTCCATAATATGAGTAAAAAATTCCTGGACTGAATTTCAGAAAGTCAGATTGAAGTTTACTGCTTAATATTTGTGATTTAGAACCAAGTGATTTACATTTTTAGTATCTCAGCTTTCTTATATATTGTCTTCTAAGCATCTCATCAGGGTAAATGAAATGGGGAGCCTTATTTTTTTCTCTTCTTTTAACAAGGTCTTATTCATACTATGTGTGAGGGTTCAGTCCTTTCTTTAAAAGCAAAAATTCATAGCACAACTAGTCCAGAGAAGTTGTAGAACTTCCTAAAATGAAGAGTTAAGCAGATGTGTACCTGGCACACAACAGGGAATCCAAGCTACGGTTTCCTCACTTAAACATTATGTGTTGGTCATGTTATATAAATTTAAAACAAAATGAAGTATGTTTGACTCCTCTCCAACTGACCACTCAACTAGCATTCAGAGAATTTTTTGTTTGAGTCAAACATATTACTAGCTAAAGGGATGGGAAAAAAGAAAAGGAAGCCATCAAAGCTGCATCTGCAATAAAAGGATCTAAAAGACTAAATGATTTAGTGTAAGAAACTCTAAACTGCAGCTATTACAAGGAAGGCACGTTTTAATAAAATTCTATGTCAGGGGTTCATTACCTCACATCTACCAACCCCAGAGCCCCTAGATTTCAAAGGCTGTGTGAACTTGTATAGGGGAAAAAATTACATCTTTATTTTCATTAACCTCCAACTGAAATTTAGCATTTTCTTTAATTATGAATGTACCCCACAATAGTGGTAAAATGACCTATAATTTAATCACCAGAGGAAATCAGATACTTTAAAATCACATTATAGTTGTTAATGATATCCAGATTATTGTTTATGCTTATCACTGCTTTGATAGTTATTTCACATATTACTAGGTCTTGTTATTTAATGTGTTCATAGAGTCACACACTTTTAAAAATATTTAAATAGCTGCATTTCAACACAATTCGTTACGTTTATAAGTCTCTATGTTTTGTTTTATACATTTCAAAATATCATTCTGAGAACTCAGTCTTTAATCGACTACCAAAAAAGATCCTTTGCACTAAAAAAGATTAAGAATCTCTAATAGGTTGATATTTTGTATTGAATTAATATTATTTGCCAAGATTAGTCTGTAAAACCAATTTAAAGGGCAAAATGAAATAAGAATTGGAACAAAAACTCCTTAAAAATCATAAAAATGGTATAACGAAGGCATTACAAAAAAAAGCATTGTTGATAAGAATATAAATGAAATTTATAAATAATATATATTATAAAATGATGGATGTGTAACTACCTTCTAATAATGTATATCAACATAATCTGGAACACTGACCCCAGGCCCAAAAAGAAAGCTTTATGATCTCTCTCAATACAATTTCTATGGAATGGACATTTCCCTTCCAGAGAACAGATAGTAAGACTTTCCATTAACTTGACAGTGTCTTTGAAATTACTGGTACATGTATGAAAATTCTCTCATGGACAATTAGATTTTTTTGATATATTTAACATCACCTCCTGCATTATTTGCACATTTTTGTTAAGAAATTTTCTGGACAATATTGCCCTTGTGACAGAAGCATAGTGAAAAACAGGTTTTCTTTAATAAAGCTTGAGAAAGCTTTAATTGTAACATTGGATTTGGAGCACCACAAATATGATTTCTATCAATCTCTATTTTTTTAGGGCATCTCTATTTTTGGAAAGAGATAACTAAAAATGTTTCATTTTTTTTTTAATTTCTGAGAAATTATTGAGGTATTTTTTTCCTTAAGTTTTGTTTTTTGAAGTGGAGATAAAATACACTTTATCTTACCATTGCACTTTAACAAGCTCTGTAGGCACTGAGATAATCAGATTGGTTCTGAAGATGAGAGGGAAGCATATTAACAAACAAAAATATCAAGGACAAAAGTGATTGATAGGTCAAGAAGAACCTAACCTAATTTAAAAAAAATACATATATTGGCTTAAAAATAGTGTAAATAAATATTATTTTTAGAAAAGTCATACTCTGTTACTAAGTGATTTGCTTATTTGTTATGACTTATACATGAATGTGACCCCAAGTTCCTCATTTCTTATTCTCTACATTTATCTTTCTTGAACTTGTGGGGTTGACCGAAGGGGTGAGGAGAGGTGATGATGAGATGATATTTTAAAAGTTCTCTTTGATCTTACTTGAAAAGTTTATGGCACAGTGGATACCATCTCTTCTAACCATAATCTAAATGCCAAAATAGAGATTATAGTAACCTTTAATCTCTCCATTGGGAGTTCTAAAAATACATTTTATGAGAGGTTAAACTAGAAATATTCCTTTTAAAAAAAATTTAGGTAAATCTATTTTACAATTATGAAACGAGAGCCACATGTTTTAAGTAACCATCTAGCGTATATTTATTTCTCCACTTTGGTAAACCATGTGAGCCACAAGCTGACAAAATGTGGAGAGTTCACCAACATGGTTACTGTCTATGCACAGTGAAAAGGATGTCACCTTTTGAAGTGTTAGTAGTTAAATCTTCTTTTTTTTTTTTTTTTTTTTTTTTTTTTTTTTTTTTTTTTTTTTTTTTTTTACCATATCTCTTATTATCAAATAGAAAAGAATCTTCACATTGAAGGCTACCCAACATTCCAGAAATAACTGACTCATAACTTAAAGGAATCTTTTAGAAATTGTATAGCTGGTCCTTCTAAGAGAAAAACATATTTAAACAGCAGTTACAAAACATAGAGATATTAAATTGATCAACATTTTAGACCTTGAGTGAAAAAAAGATTAAAGTCTTTCTCCATTTTTTATGGCCAGAAAGCCTTTTCTCTATCTCACCTAAGTGGAAATTTAACTACTCGTTCATTAACTTGTTAATCATTCTGTGTTTGAGGATACATGGTAACTTTCAACACAAATAAGGTAGGATCTGTATCTTCTGCTTTTCTTACTCCCTGTAACCCACCTCAAAATAATAATAATACTTGACATTTATATAGCTTTTTACAAAATTTAAGCTCTCTCCCGTACATTATTTTATTCAATCCCTAGTGAAATGGAAGAGTAGACATAGTAATGTCCTGGAGCCAGCCCGTCTCAGTTGTCTCAGCTCCTGAGAGCCAACTCTTAAATTTTTAGGAATATGTTTAATAAAATGACATAATAAGTTATAGAAACTTATAATTACATAAATTATATTTGAAACAAAGGTACTAAATACTCAAGACTCATCATTTTCTAATTAATTTACCACAAATTTTATCAATCAGGGCTTTTTCCCATTCACTAATTATTATTAGCCTAACTTCACTAAGGGGAAAACTGAATCTTAAAGAGTGGAGGAAGTAAATGACTTACTTAACAGAGTAGGGACTAGAGTAGGACCTCTAACCCACATCTATCTATTCTCTCGCTCGCTCTCGCTCTCTTTTTTTTCGTCAGTGACATAGTCAACACCTATTGAGTACCTCCCTCCTAAACAAAAGGCATTGTATTTGGAAATTTATAGTGAAAGCTTAACACCTCCTTCCCCATCCTCATTCTCCGCTGGTGATTTTGTTTTCTATTCCACAAAGAAAATAGTAACTTCAGGAGAGAACTTCCTCAGCTTTCTCAACCACATTTGATTATCCTTTTGAATCAGCCCCTCATCTTAGATGATTGATTAGCATCATTTGATAGTGTAGATTATTCTTCTTTGAAACTTCTCTGGGATTGCAGGAAATCACTGTGGGCTAGTTGTTCTCCTTACATTTCTGACTGCAACATCATTTTTTTTTCCTTCTCATCTCACTTGCCTCTAAATGTTGGATTGTGACTATGAGATCTTATCATGTCTCATGGCTTTATAATCTGTCCATTTGTATGTCTATTTATGTGCCTTTCTATCAGATTTACATATCTCCATTCCAGAAAGCTCCTACAGATCTACAGATCTCTAACTCTCACTGGCCTATTTGACATTTCTGCTTAGAAATCTTTCAAATATATGGTGATGGAAGGAGAACTGACTCTGGATGGTGAACACACAATGTGATACATAGATGATGTATTACAGAATTGTACACCTGAAACCTATGTAACTTTAGTAACAATTGTCACCCAAATAAACTTCAATTAAAAGAAAAAAAAAAGAAAAACAAAGAAATCTAATACGCATCTCAAATTCAACATGTCTTAAGTTTGAAACTGAGCTCCTGCTATACCTGCCCTCTACCTAATCCTACATCAGCTCCTCCTACAGTCCTCCCATTTCAGGCCCCAAATTTTGATTCCTTTATTTCACCCACACCCTAAATCCACCTAACAGCAAATTCTTTCAGTGCTATTTTCAAAATGTATGCGCAATTTAATTGCTTCTCAACACTGCCATTGACACCACCTTGGTCTAAAGCCATCATTCAGTTCCTCCTTTGAACATACTAGTAGCCTCTTAACTCATCTTCCTTCTCTTCCTTTAGGCACTTGTAGTTTGTTATCAACACTGTAACCAGAATGATCCTATTAAAACTGCTCAGAACATGCCACTTCTCTGTTCGGAATCTTTCAATGGCAACCCATTTCACTTAGAATAAAAGCCAAAATCAGTACTATGCCTGAAAAGGCTCATCCTGATCTGCTCAACTTCATCTCACTCTCCCTGCATCTCACCTCCCCCTTTCCCATGGCTCTCTGACCTCACATCCTAATTCTTCCCCTTGTTTATTCTGTTATTCTTTAAACATATCTTGCACTTCGGAAACAACACTGGGCCGTTGTGTTTGTTTTTCCCTCTACCTAGAATTTTCCATGTATGCTCATAGTAATGGTCTTATTTTCTTAAAGCTTTTACTCAAAAATGAGTGTTTTCCTTGTGACCTTCCGGGGCCACCTTATGTAAAATTTAACCACCCCTGTTCTCCTTCAGTATTTCATATCCTTTTGCTTTGTTTTATTGCCTTTTCTTCTTAGCATGATCACCATATTAAAAGGTGTATTTAACTTATGCATTTTCTATATGGTATCTCCCTTTCTATAACATAAGTTTCAGAGACCAGGGATTTGTTTTGTCTTTTGTTCAAGACATCCTAAAACCTAGAAGAGTGCCTAATGCATAACCGTTGCTAAATAAATATTTGCTGAATAAAAGATTGACAAGACAAATATATGGAAAATAATGAATGATCTAGTTAGGCTTATATTGGTATAAAGAAGGGAAATACAGCCAAGCTTCTTCAAGTTATGAGGAAGTGATTCTGAATACATACACACCCAGGGATACAGGAATTTTCAGGTTTATTATGAGGTAATTCCAAGTTAATTCAAGGGACTTGGGCAGTAAGAGTTTATGGATTTGTACTCGAGCACTGAGCCATTAACTTCATTCAGCAGCTCTGGGCAGGTACCACTCTTTCTTCTCTCACCCTGCTAACCTACTGTCCAGACAATATATCTGTTTTGTATTGCATAGTTTTTATTCTTGCATGCCTTTGGCTTAAACATAAGCCACATAAACACCCAACCCCACAACCCCACCTCTCGCTTTGTATGTTATGAACTTTCAGCTTCAGTTGCCACTACTGTATACTTTTCTCTATCTCTTATATGGCATTCATAAGAGATAGAATCTTCTTTAGCAAATGTTTTTAGAATTTTGGTAACCAGCCAGGCTAAGCATTGGCTGTCTTTGTTTTAGACACATTCCCGTGACACCATCTTGGTACAATGACAGTGTCTCATAGCTCAAAAATGGTTTCCTAAGGACTAACTTTTTTTTTAATGTTTAATATGGAAAATTTTAATTGAAGACAAAAATAATATTACACCAATTTTATCCGCAAATCTCTAATTCAGGATTAATGACCACCAGTATCAATTTGGATTTAACATTTTCTCCACGACATCTTAATTTTAGGAAATAATGACAGAAATACTACTACCTCAATTTATGAGCTCAATATAATAATTTTTGGTTAATTCATTTCATTGAAAATATTTACCAGTGCTTACTCAAGGAAATGGGATATACCAAGAAACAAGATGGAGTCCTAGGACTAACTTTAGCGGAGTTTCGCAATAAAGCATGGCTTCTTAGAAAGAGTCATTGGCCAATTATAGTATCAAGACCGATGTATTCAGTAAATGTAATAAGAAACATCAAACTTATCTTAAAAATATCATAATCATCACAATGAATGCTAGAGAGTTCAGTAATTCAACACATATTATTGAGCAATTTTTTTTTTTTTTAATCTCTATACACTGTTCTAGATACTATACCATTGGTGGTGAACAAAACATACAAGGTCCTTGCTTACATGGTGCTTAATGCTGGAGGACAAGATGAACAATAAACAATTAGATAAAAGAAGACAATTTCTGATTGCAGTAAGTGCTATGTAGATAATTAAAATAAGGTGCCACATCCTAATTTAGATTGGGAAATAAAGTGTCTCTGAGATGAGTATTAAGATGAAATGTGAATGACAAAATTATAAGTCATGGGAATACAGGAGGATAACATTGCAGGTCAGTGTAATAAACTTGGTAAACTTGAGGATATTTAATGCTGGGGTGACTGGAGCCTAATGATTGAAGTATAGAGAGTAGACACTTTAAAGTGACAATTTTAGATTATACTCTATTTTGGATAGGAAACCACAGAGAGTTCTTAAGAAAAGCAATAGCATTATCGCATTTACATTCTTAAAGGTCACTTTGGTTCCATTTGTTGTATGTAAATAAGAGTGGAAAGTGGGCTACAAATTAGTAGACTGTTGCAATCAGCAATCATCTTGTTGAGAAATTACAGAGGCCTAGATAAGGAAGGTGTCAGTAGAGATGTCAAAAAGGGGGAGACAGGAGTTTTAGAGATTGAAATGATAGAACTTGATAATGGGTTAGGTGTAAGTTATACAGGAAAGAAAAAAATATCAATGTTAAACCTTACAATTTGATTTGAAAGGCTGGATGTCTTGTAATAGCACTTATCAAATTAGAAGACTAGGGAAGGTAAAGTTTGGTTGTATCTACATATTGTTATTGTCTCACAACAATTCCTACCCTTTTAAATGGTCCGATTTTTCGATGACTGAAAACATGGAATCTACATTTCTCTAACTCACTTGTCAATAGTTACTAGTTTCAGTTTTGTCAGTGAGAGACTCTTGTATGAGATTTGAAAGATAAACAAGAAATAAAAGGCATTATTTTTTGGTGGGAGCAGTAGGGCATGGGCATTTGAGAAGGAAAATACAGAATTTCCCCCAGTGGCTTCCAGATATCTTCCTAAGTGTCCCCCACTTCAGTGTTCCAGGTAGCTGAGACCACAAACAGCAGTTTCTGAATTTCCTACCTATCCTGATTTCTTTCCTAGTGGGAGCTTCTCCAGACTTGATAATAGTTGTATAATTCTCTAGTTTCCTGAATTGTCACTTCCTGTATAAAATGCTCAGAGTGGTTATAGTTTCCTGAACAAACTGAATAATATAGGGAGAATAATCAATAGTTCTGCTTTCTGCATTGAGAGAGGGAGAGAGAGAGAGAGAGAAAGAGAGAGAGAGAGATCATAGCTGGAGATAAAGATTTTGGAGTCATTTAGGTAATAAACAGTATTTAGATAATAAATATGGGACATGATAAGATTCCTTTGCAGTTAAAATAAATGATGCAGGAGAGAATCCTGTGGGTTCAAACCTTTTGAAGTCAAATAAAAGAGAAGTCAGGAAAGAATACCAAGCAGAAGAGTTCAGTAAACTAGAAGGAAATTCAGATGTGTATGGCATTATAAATACCATGGGAATAAAGTGTTTTAAAGACTACAGAGTTCATTGAAGTCTAGAATGGTCAGGGACAGTTTAGTTGAAGATGAAGGGCCTTGAAAGGTGAATGTATTTAGGATTAGAAAAGAACGACTTTTTAGCTACTTATTGAAGATAGCTAGAAGAGTTTGACCATAGGAACAGAAGTACTAATTCTTGTAGGGCCGTTGCATATGGAGTAGGGTGGAAAAAAGGGTGGAAAAAAAACCAGGAGAGCCATTCAAGGTTTTGGAGTTGATGAAAACTATAGGTGAGGCAGGTCATTCAAAAAATAAACAAATAAATAAAATAAGGTGAGATAAACAAAAGGCTTTTCAGTGAAAGATATTTAGAAGGCCTTGAGGACATTGAATAGTGACATAAAATAGACAATTTTTGTCAATGCTAAGTTGAAGTGATTAGGAGTAGGACAACATTATTCTCAAAAAGGGCAGTTAGGAGATGGAACTAATTCTGCCTTTTTTTTTTTTTTTATAGAAGTGGCATTTTTTAACAAAGACTAATCATCACTCACCAGAATAGATGAGTTAAATCATTTAATCAGAATTTTATATGGAAAGACATTGCTTTTCTCTTTTGTTCTCTTTTTATTATAGAAATTCAAAACTTATACCAAAGTAGAGAGTAATATGATAAATCTTTGCATTTCTAATATCCGTTTCCACAATGATGACACATGCCCAGTGTTGTTTCACTATAGCCCCACCTACTTCCCCTTCAGCACTAGGTTATGTAGAAGCAAAATCCAATTATTGTATCATTTAACCTGTAAATAGTTAGTAAGTATCTCTAAAAGAGAACTCTAAAAAAACAGCAAAACTATAATACTCTGCATACCTGAAACATTAGCAGCAATCCCTTAATGTCAGTGTTTCGTTGAAGTTCAATTTCCCTGGTTTCTCATATTTCTTTGTTGGTTTGACTTAGTATCCAAATTATGTGGACAATTGCCTTTTTAAAAACATTATGTAATTTTAATACAGATAAATGGATATACATATAATATATATGAAAGATATATATCAAATAATAAAACAAATACTATGAACCTCAAATCCCAACTCAAGAACTAGAATTTAACAATACTGATGAATCTACTCACTTTTCTCTCCTCTGTTCAAACCCTGTGCCATTGTGTCAAAAGCTAGCACTATTCTCGGTTTTATATTTCTCATTTCCTTGCTTTCTTTTCTTCTTTTGTTTTAAAAAATAGCTTTACCACATATGTATGTGTTCTTAAAAAATATGTTATTTAGTTTTACTTGTTTTTAAGCTTTAAAAAATACCATACAATGTAATTTGTTTTTTTCACTCAAAATTTTTGTAAGTTTTAATCTATATTGTTTTGCGTAGGTGAAGTGAATTCATTTTCACTGCTATATAATCTTTCATAGAGTGACTATTGCTCTTTATTTACCTATTTTCCTGTTCATGGACATTTTGTTTATGTCTATTTTCTATTATGGACAATTTTTATGAAGATATTTCCTATTAAACATGTACAAATGTGTCTACAAAGTGAACCAAAGGATGGAATTCGTAAATCATAGATTACTGTTATGTTCAACTTTGCAAAATAATGCCAAATTGCTTTTCAAAGTGATTATACCAATTAACAGTCCCATTAGCAGTTTATTAGAATTCTCATTTCAGCACATCCTTACCAAAGTAAGAAATTTCAAACTTCTTACATTATGCCCATGTAGCTAGTAAAACCCAGTATCAAGTTTTGGTTTTAGTATTTCCCTGAATACTAGTGAGATTAAACACTTTCTCATATTATTTACTATCAAACTCTTCTGTGAAGTGGTTGATTATCTATTTTTAGCATTATTATGGGATATTTGACTTTTGAAAATTATAATGTGACGGTGTTTTTGTATAGTAATCCTTTACTACTAACAAGGTTTGAAATACTTTCTTCTAGGTGGTGGCTACTATTTTCACTTTCTTTGTGGTGTTGCTTAACAAGACATACTTATTTTAATGTAATCAAAAGAATCAATCATTTTAGTGTTAGCTATTTTGGGGTCTCATTAAGAAATCCTTCTTACCTCTAGTACATAAAAAAATTATCTTACATTTCTTAGGGTAAAAAAACCCAAAAACTGTCCAATTGAGAGATGCAGAGGACTTACTGTGTGCTTTTGCATCCCTGTGTCTAGTGGTTCCTCCTAACCAGGCACATTCCAGTTTTTGAGTTGTATGAGACACATGTCTTATATTAATGATCTTTGTTGTTGCTTATGAGAGACTGAATATTGTCTCTATCACATGCCACCAAAAGATTCCCGCCTAATACAATTACTATTTCCCCAATAAGTTCTGGAGAGTTGATAGGTTTCATTTTGAATGTCAACTATAGTGCCTACTGGTATTGGCTGCCTGGGATGTTCGATTGAGAGGGAACCTAAGGTAGGGATGTGTGTGGGTTTTCTTTTCTTTTTTTTTGAGAGAAAGAATGAGAGAGAGAGGGAGAGAGAGAGAGAGAGAGAGAGAGAGAGAGAGAGAGAGAGAGAGAGAGAGGGAGAGAGAGAGAGAGAGAGAGAGAGAGAGAGAAAGAGAGAGATGACCATGAAGAACAGGTCCTCTCAAACTCAACACAATTGACATTTTGAGCTAGAAATTATTTCTTGTGTCCACAATGCTGTTTTGTGCATTGTAGGGTGTTTAGCAGAATATTTTGTTTCTAATACTAGATGCCAGGAGCATCTTACCACACAGTTGTGACAACTAAAAATATCTTCAGACATTGTTAAGTGTCCTCTGGGGGACAAAAGTTCCCTGGGCTAAGAACCGTTGGTATAAAAATATTTGCAAGAGATAGCAAAGTGGAAGTAAGTAAACTAGATATTTTTCAACCCAATTTAGATCATATAAAATGTGCATCAAAATTATCAGTTATCAAAAAAGAACAAGACAAACAAATGAGAAACAAAAACTCAAAGACACAGACAATAGTTTAGTGGTTACCAGAGCGTAAGGGGGGAGGGAGGTGGGAGATGAGGGTAAAGGGGATCAAATATATGGTGGTGGAAGGAGAACTGACTCTGGGTGGTGAACAGACAATGGGATTTATAGATGATGTAATACAGAATTGTACACCTGAAATCTATGTAATTTTACTAACAATTGTCATTCCCATAAAGTAAAAAACAAATTATCAAAAGGTTATTCGTAATGGACAGTTACTTGTAAATTAGCTGCTCTTTCAGTTAAATATATAATCACATACATACATACAAGCCAAGGGAAATCTATAGAAAAAAAGAATATGAGCAAATTTTTTTTTACACTTCTTTTTCCTTTACATGGGCAACTTAACATTTGTCCTCCTAGATGTTGATTGTTGACTACCAGTTCTGTGCAGCAATCATTGCCTGAGATTCTCTTTAAAATTATACACTAAGTCTGAAGTAGTAGGGAGCATCATGTAGAGAGAAACTTCAGAGAATGGAGCCATCACAGAGGAGCGCTGAGCTGAGAAATGGCTAACACTATTTGAGTCTGGGAATCCAGCCGTAAATGAAATCAGTATTTTTCAGATACAGGAGAAAATGAATTTCCTTCTTTTGCTTAAACTGATTTGAGTTTTCTTCTTTTATAACTATAATGATCTTCAGCAATGCAGAAAGTTATGACAACAACAAAATCAGGATATAATTATTTCACTATAAATTGTTTCTTAATCCATTTTGATGCTGGTATACCAAAAAGAGAAGTTATAAAAAAAGCTGAAGGTGATCCAGTGAAAACAGAAAATGTTTTATGAGGTAGAAAAATGAATCTTATGAATAAAGTTTGTAACATACTTAGAGGAGGTCATACTTATAGTTGACCATTTGCTATTTAAAAAATTTGCACAGACATTGTCAATTATTGTATTCCTCAGTCCATAGTCCCTCCCCTGGAAAGGGGAGCCATGTTTTATACAATGTGACCCTATCTCCAGGTACAAAACCAATCAGACTAGAAGTGGTCTCAAGGACAGCTAATCTATACACTATAATCTTAGTGGTGTCTGGTGCAAAAAAAATGAACTTTGCTAAATAGATTCCTCTTTAAAGAACTAGGGACACTACATTACGTCTTGATAGAATGCAATGCAATTAGAAATGGAAGTTGAAGCTGAAATGTCTTACACAGAGAGCAGTTAGAGAGATTATGATGGCCATACACAAGTTAAAATGATAGAGAAGGAAACCAAGAATGAGGAGTGAAAGGTAGAGTTCAGAGAGATACCTTGAGAGAAAAAAACTTATAGTCAGGAGAGAGAGAAAAACAGAAAAAGAGAAACTTGTCCCTAAGTGCAGACTTGATCCCTTATGATTTTTTAGTGTCAGTTTTATTCCACTGCCATTTGTGCCAATTGTCCCTTTATTGCCTCACAGCTTCAGATTCACCCTTCAGTACCTGCACTGCAATAATGAATTAGACTTCAAGCATTTCTCTGTTTTAGTGAACACATGTTAAAATGTGTCAGTAGTGGGTGCAGGAGAGACACTGAGTGAGGAAGAAGATTTCTGAATCTGGGGTGCTGCATTTTATTTTGCATTTATTTTTACTCCTGCAGTACATTCTGTCAGTGGTGGTTGTATAGGGATACCCCATGGCTCTCTGTCCCAATTCTGTCCCCAGAACATACAGTCCTTCAGTGACCTTGTAAGCCAAGGACCAGTGTTAGAACACCACCTCCACGCTCTGTGTGCCTGCCCACCAGCCTGTACTCTGGATAGATGTTTCCCACAGTCATCGCTGTGAACCACGAGCACTCCTGGACTTGCAGCAATACTCTGACCCGCGGCACACCTGCCGCAGGCTCAGCTTGTCATGCACCTGGAAGGCTGTTTCCATGAGTCCTCTTCACACGGAAACCATGACTCCAATTCTCCAGTGAAAGCCCTGCTCCTACTCTCTCTGTACATACAGGCTTAGGAACCTTGTCTAGCTGCTGCTTTAGTTTTTGTTTTCCCAGCCAGCATGGACTAACTCTGACCTAGCAAATTTTTCAGGGGGTTGAAGCCACATCTTCTCCGAAAAGATCTAAAGCCCACCTTGGAATCCCCCCTTGTAATCTTGTCCTTCATTGCGTACTTTCCCTCGCCTTGGGTAACCTGTAAAGTTCTCTTTACATCCTGATGGTTGACTCCCCCTCCCATCTTAATTTAATCATTCTTTATACAAAAATTTTCCTGTTCAGATTGATGTGACTTTGTTCTCTAATGGAACTAAGATGGATACAACCTCTTTATAATAAATTCCATTTCTCTTGGACTAACTTGAATAAATTTCTGCTCCTTCTGATCACAAGAGCTGGATTCAAACAGCGAGGACACACCAACTGATGTTTCTCTTTTTTAGATCCAGATTCTTCTGCCCTTGTTCTTCGACTCCCACAGAATTTCATGAAACTGACCTCAAGGCCTAGATGTGACCTCACACAGCAAAGTGCTGATCACTTAGATCAGTTTTGATGAGCAAAAGGTTTGACATATTTGTCAATACTACCAAGAATAGGTTTGCATACTATATATAATATTTAATAACCACAGGAGAAGGTCAAACCAATATAATTAAGGTTAAGGGTATGTGGAATAACTGACTCAGAAAAACTTAATGTGTCCCTATTAGTATTTTAACTCTGTTCATGAATCAATGAACTAAAGCAAAGATATGTAAAAAGAGTGAATATCCAAATAGGATTTGCTGGACTTTCCCCAGATGGATTGTTTGTCATGCAGGTTAATTTATCCTTGGAGAAAGCACGTAATTTTCCTGATATTCCCATATGCTCTGGGGTTGCAAGTCAATTCTTTCATTTAAGAAAATAGTCACAGAATATCCTCAATGGTTATTTAAAAATTGATTTTAATAAGATATGTACCCAACAAATTTCTGCAAAATTATATTCATTGATGTTGGTACACTTTGGCACAGAACACTTTTAAAAAATGGAGAGTAGAAATGGAACCTCTAAAATATCTCATACCATTTTGCATTTAAATGTGTTTAGTCATTAATTATATCACTAACAGGCTACAAATCCGCAATACAATGTTTTTGACAAGCATTGATATAAGAATATTAAACAGAATTAGGAAAAAAGACAATGGATATAATGCAATAGTTTGGGGGATTTTTAATATAATAAATATTTTTAAATGATGTCTATACTAACATGAGAAAATTAAAAGTAGTCTGACAATCAATAATTATGCAGCAATACTGGAAAGAGCAAAGTACAATGATTTTCAGTATAGCTGACTGTTCATTACAGATAAACCATCTAATAGAATATGAAAAGATGAAGAGCATTTCTGCTTAGAAAAGCTGATTAAACATTATAGCGTGCAATCAATATGGTATTTGCAGAACATCAAAAACTAGTACCTAAATATTAACTACTTCAAAGAAAATTACAGCTAGGTCATGACACATTAGAGAGTGACATTGAAAAGAGACATAGAAAAATGTCTTTCTGAATAATTTACTTTTTATAGTTGAAAATTATAAGGTTAGATTATAATTTTAAAAAATAAGGAAAAAACTTTTTAAATGCTTTAAGAAATATTTTGGAAATAGCATTCAACTGAGATCAACATTTCTATTCTCTTGAGATGAAAAGAATAAAGGCATGAATATTTTTGATGAGAAGTGGAGAACCAATTAGGATTACCACAGGAATTATTTCTCCTGAATTAAGCACATAATTATTTAACTATGCACTTCATGAATATATACAGTAATACATTTCCAATGCAAGTATTCTTACTCTAAAGAACATTCAGTATTTTGTATTTTTAACTTAAACATTATAAGTAGAATTATATATTTAGAGTGTAAATCAAAGGTGTTCAGATATTTTCAGAGGTCAACAAAATTGAAATAAACAGGAAAGTTTGTAAGAAACCTCCTCAAAGAGTAACCATTACAAATTGTTGGTGAAAAATACCTGATCGCAAAAAGAAAACCAAAATGTTGGAGAAAAATATTAAAATTTAATTTAGGCTCTAGATTAATAAAAAGGAATTTGTGAAAAGAACACAATGAAAACATATACAGCAATATGAAGCTCTTAAGCCTTGTGTTTTTGCTTTTTATTTTTTGTTTTTTTGGTACTAAATTCCTGGAGAATATAGGAAAAAAAGTCACAAAATATTCTCAATAGTTACTTAATGATTTTCATTAAGATATGTACCTAACAAATTTCTGCAAAATTAGATTCATTGATGTTGGTCTACTTTGACACAAAAAACAAAAACAAAAATGGAGAGTAGAAATGAAACTCCTAAAATATCTCAACCCATTTTGCATTTAAATGTGCTTCGTCATTAATTATATCACTAACAGGCTATAAATGTGCTATATAATTTTGCTAATAGATGATATTTGGGATGAATAGCTCAATTATTCCTCAGAGATACTCAGCCAAAACTTGAAATATTTTACATATGAGTCCAAATGTTGTCCATTCCCACTCTTTTGAAAATTCTAAAACCCTTTTATTTCCATGGGACTATGGAAGAAGAGCATTAAGTATCGGTTAAAAGTACAGTTCTACTCATCTCCACATCTTATTACCTGGGTGAACTTGGACAATTGTCTTATCTCTCTGTACCTCAGTTACGGACTGAAAAATGGTAAAATAATACCTATCTTATAAGGTTATATGAGGAATATATATGTACATACAATGTTTTTAGACTAGTACATAACTCATAATAACCATTCAAATAATAATATCAGAATACATTTTGGTTTATTTAGCATCCTTTCAACAGCATTAGTTTCTATATACATATGATATAGTGATAATTGAAGATTACAATTCTCAATTTATTCAGCCTACTCATCCTTGTTCCAGGATACTTTTATTTCAATTCTTTCCATCAACCTACAATATTGTTTAAGAAATAATAATGCTCCCCTACTGCATAGATCATCAGAGGTAAGTTCTATCTGGTGTCTGAACCTCTGTGTAATTGAAACGAATTTTACTTATTTAGGCTCCTTTTCTTTTACCCCATATTATATCCCATCTTTTCACTTGAGATTGCCCAGTCCTATTTTGCACGTGCCATGCCTTTGTTCATCTGTACTACTGGCCTAAAACATCTTTTCTCTTTTCTATTCTTTCAGAGACAATTCCAAAGCATTTCATTGAGGAGACCTCGTGCTTGGAATTTCCTCCTCTTCATTCTTCAATCAGGTATTTTGCAGTTTTTGAAGAATTGACCCATTTCATCTAGGCTGTCAAATTTATGAGCTTAAAGTACTTGTTATATTCACTTATTATTCTTTTAGTAACTACAGGATCTGTGGTAATATTCCCTATATCATGCCTAATATTGGTAACGTGTGTCTTTTTAAATTTTTTTATTTACTGTTGTCAATCTTGCTAGAGGTTTATCAATTTTACTGATTTCTTTTGAAGAATCAACTTTTGTTTAATTTCTTCTTCTATTTTCAATTTCCCTGATTTCCACTTTTATGTTTATTATTTTCTTCTTTCTACTTTCTTTCGGTTTATTTTGCTCTTTTTTTTCCCTAGACTTTTAATGTGGGAACCTAGATGATTAATTTGATCATTTCTAATGTAAGCACTTAGTACTATATATTTTTTTCTCACATGCGTATAGCTGCATATTATATATTTTGTTATTTTACATTGTTTTCCTTTTTTTTTCCATTCAGTTCTTTGTCTTCTGTTTTTATTTATGGATTTAAAAAAAAAAAGTTTGTTGTTTAATTTCCAAATGTTTAGAGATTTTCCTGTTATGCTGTTACTGATTTCTAGGTAAACTCTGTTATAGTCAGAGAACAATACTCCTGTAATTTTAATTCTTTTAAATTTCTTAAGGTTTGTTTTATGGCCCATAATATGACCTATCTTGAAGAATTTTCCATGGATGCTTGAAAAAATGTGTATTATGCTATTGTTTGAGAGAGCGTTCTATACATGAAAATGTAATCCTCTTAGTTGACCGTGTTGTTCAATTCTAACACATATTTGCTGATTTTCTGTGTAGTAGTTCTATCAGTTGCTGAGAGGCGAGTGTTGAATTCCTCAACAATAATAGTGGATTTGTCTGTTTCTCCTGTCCACTTCATTAATTGTTGCTTCCTGTAGTTTGAAGCTCAGTTGTTTGATACCTATACAATTAGGATCTTATTTCTTCATGGTAGATTAATTTTTTTATCATTATATCTCATTCTTCTGTCTTTAGTAATTTCCTTTGTTCTGACTTCTATATGATTGGCTATTTATATATCCACTCCATTTTTTTTATATAAATGCGTGCATAGTATATCTTCTTCCATGCTTTTATTTTCAACCTACCTATGTCAATGACTTGTAAATAACATATAAAAGGACATTTTTCTTAATTCTTCCTGCCAAATTCTGTCTTTTGATTGACATATAAGGTAATTAGTCATATGTTAGGGCTTAAGTCTACCATTTTATTACTTGTTTTCTGGTTCTCATTCCTCTGTTTCTCTTTTCCTTTCTTCCTCTGGATTACTTGAACAATTTTTAGTATTTCATCTTGATTTATTTCCACGTTATATTTTTTCTAACTATTCTCTTTGTATAGCATTCATGGTGGCTCTCATCGTTATAATACACAATATCACTTATCACCATGTATTAGTATAAGCATTTTACCACTTATAGTGAAACGTAGAATCTTCACTTCCTTTTCAGTCCCTTTACCTTCCTTATAAAAAATAACTATCTAGATTATCAGATGGTGTCACAGTTTTCATTTCAATAATCAAATATAATTTAAAAAATTAATCGGGAAAGGATAGTACATTTTATATACCCATATTTTTGCCCCTTCTATCGTTCTTTCTTTAGTCTTAATGCTTCAAATTTTTCTCTTATAATTTCATTTCTGTTAAGGGTCTTTCTTTAGACAATCTTTAAAGATAGATCTGCTAGTGAAAAGTTCCTTTAGTTTTCTTTCATCTGAGAATGTCTTTCTTTCTCTTTATTTGCTTAAGGATAATTTTACTGGCCATAGAATTCATAGGTAATTGACATTCGTTTCTCTCAGTACTTGAAAAATATTGGGTCGTTTACTTCTGGCCTTTATGGTTACAGTGAGAAATAATTTAAATTGATATTCCCCAGTAGATAATGTGTGGCCTATCTCTGGCTTTTTTCAGAAATTAATTATGATATGCCTTGGTATGGATTTCTTTGGGTTTGTCCTGTTTGAGATTCACTTGACCTCTTACATCTATAATTTTGTGTCTTTTGCCAAGTTTGAAAAGTTTTCAGTCATTATTTCTTTGAATATTCTTTCAGTCTCACTCTCACGTTTCTGCTGGAACTCCAGTGACATTAATATTGAATATTTGTTATTACTCCACAGGTCCCTGAGGCTCTCTACTCATTTGTTTTTCATTCTATTTTTTCTGCCTGTTATTCGCATTGGGTATATGCTATTGATTGTCCTTAAGTTCACTGATTCTATCTTCTGTCACCCCCAATCTTGCATTGAACCAATCCAGCAAGTTTTTGTTGTTGTTGTTGTTTTTGTTGTTTTTAATTTCCATTATTGAATTTTTCAATCCTATGCTTTCTATTTGCTTCCATTGGTTGTTTTTATAACTTTTGTTTCTTTCCTGAGTTTTCTACTTTTATTTGTTTAAAGAGAATTTATAATTGATGCTGAAGGGTTCTATGACAACTGCTTTAAAACTGGATGCTGATAACTCCAACGTCTGATTTATCTCAGTCTTGGCATGGGTTCATTATCTTGTTTTCATTCAAGTTTATATTTTTCTGGTTCTTAGTATGATGAGTAATTTTGGATTGTATCTCAGAAGGTTTGTCTATTATGTTAGGAGATTGTGATTCCAATTTAAATCTTTTATTTTAGCAGCCAGTCATCCTGTTTAGTTCTAGCATTCAGGTTCTAGCCTAGTCTTGTGGGCTGGTGTTCCAATGACAGTTTAATTTTGTGTATCTTTTTATTCCCTTTGTGATTTTATTTTGGTTTGCATGTTATGTCTTGTGCTACTGAGGCTCTCACTGCTTCTTGTTGGTCATGCTTGAGGGAATGGAAGGGATAGGGAATCTAACCAGGCCAGGCTGCCTGGGGTCACCCAGTGGAGGAGGAAAGTCTCAAACCCACAGGTCCCTGCTTATGACCCTTTACCCCTATGGAAACAAATTCCCTAATAGGATGCCTGCCCCCTACCCAGTTTATGATTATACTGTAATAAAAGTGTCCCATTAGTGAGGCACTACAAGTGATTTTGCTGTTAGGACCTCTGGAGTATGGACAAAAAGCAGTCACAGATCTTATATTCCAGCTTCCTCATGTGGGACTTCAAGAAAATAAAAGGGAGCAGCTATTTAGGACCTAATCACATGGAAGCCTTGAGAAGGTTAATTATAAATGGTATACAAAAGGAGAAAACTGACAGTGTGCTTACCAAAAGCTTGGTTGAACTTTATAGAAAACTCAGGAACTCACAACTATTTCTCTTCAACCTTTCTAGGATTCAAAAACTTCAAGGGATACATGCTTAATTTATCTGAGCTTAGACCAACTACAAAGAAAAGTTTTGATGAGCCTCCAGCACTGGATATCAAAGTGCTCTCTTTTAACGTTAAGTTTGTAATGTAAGAAGAACATTGGCATGAAGGTGAGGGTCTCCTGACCAAGTCCCCATTAAGACACCTTAATATTGGGTGAAATGTGTTAGGGGTTGAATAGAAACTTTTTTTGGCCCTTTGGGATAAAAGAGCACAACACATAGTACTACTTAGACCTGCTAATAAGTCTAAGAAGGGGTGACAGAATTAATTTCTGGGGATATGGAGTTACAACTGTAGTAGGGTAAAAATTAAAGTCTGGTTAAATTCTGAAATGTATGTTGAAAAATATATGTCCTGGTGGCATATACTTTACTTACATGTATAATTGGCTATAGATATTATATCTGAATGAAAATTCCTCCTATTAACCAGGTCAAAATGAAAAGAAATATGCTCTTTATCAATGCTAATTAGGCAAGCAAAACTGAATCCTTTAGAGTTACCTAAACAAAATTAAAAAAATAAATATGAAACAATATTGGATATCTGGAGGACAACAAGAAACTACAGCCCTAATTAAGAAAATCTCAGATTCAGGTGTATTAGTGTTTGCAAACAGAGTGATTGCATTGTACAATCACTCTGTGTGGACAATAAAGCAGGCTGATGGAATTACGGGGCCAACAGTAAATTCTAAGAAACTCAATTAAAAATATTCCCAATAATCTCTGTTTGTGATATGATACACTATTCAACTGATACAATGTGGTGACTGGTATTCTGTAATCAATCTGGTTAATGTATTTTTCTTTTAAAGCAGTTGCCAAGGAGAATTAACAATGATTTAAATTTATGTGAACCCATGTCCAATATACATTTACTGTATTATCTCAAAGATATTTGAACTCTCCCTTATATTGTTGCAATCTAATGAGGTGGGACCTAGATTTAATACAACTGGAAATATTATAATACACTATTTTGATATTATCATTATTTCTGAAACCAAGGGTTCAGCTTAAATCAACCGTATTATGATAATAAATCACATGATAAGCAGGGTTTACTGATTAGCTCCATAAAAATCCAGAACCCCACATAAGTTGTGAAGCTTTTGAGGATTACATGGACTGGAGTAATCTGTGACTTATCACAGACCACTAAAATTAAATTATTTTCTCTGTCTCTCAGAGTGAACAATACCTAATGGAATTTCTCCGCCTTTTTACCCCCCGCAACTCTGAGTCAAGCTGTTGGTCTCAGTCTAGTTGTGTAGGACGCAGCTCCCTGGACCATGTCGGTATTATGAGCCTTGCGGTCCACCTGGCTAAGGCAATGGGTCTCCAGCCATTGGTTGTCTGTTGGCCACTCACAGCAGCATGGCAGCTCTCGCGGACTGCCAGACACTCACGCCTGTCCTCTGGCTGCCCGGGGCAGCCAAGCTCCAGGTAGAGCCCAATTGTTCACAATCTTAGCTGTAGAGGGCGCAGTTCACTGGTCCATGTGGGAATTGAACCAGTGACCTTGGCATTAGGAGCACAGTGCTCCAACCACCTGAGCCACCAGGCTGCTTTCTAATGGAATTTCTTGACTTTTGGAGAAATCATGTCCCAAACTTAGGGATACGGTTGGCTAGAATCCTTAAAACCATTGGGAAAAAGCCATATTTAATTGGGAGTTTGAGCAAAAACAAGTCTTCTTAGAATTACAGAACACTGTAAGCCCTATTCTTTTATGACCACATAGTCCAAATGTTGAAATTAAGAGTTGTTGTTAAGAGTTGTTGGCTACCTATACTTATGCCAACTGGAGTCTCTTATAAAACCCATGTCTACTACTAGTTAATGGTGACCTCTGGTCTTTTGGATTAGAAAATTGCCAGATATTGTTCTCTGGTGTATTCCTTTTGAAATACAGTTATTGGTTTATTATTGGGTACCCATGTATACAGCACAAATAAATAAATGTCTTAAGATTATATTAAGACCTGAAATACATATCATCATGGGTGGTTCCATAAAAGTACCACAAAGAGTGCAATGCCCAGAGAATTTCCCTCATAAGATAGAATAGAAATGGTATATGCAAGAGCATCCTACTGGAGAATCTTCAAGAAAGAGTAATTGTATCCACAACCAAGTAGTCTCTTTCCTCCTGTGACCTACTATAGAGCTGTCCAAGGACTTTCCTGCTTTTATCGATTAATGGTGATTCTTTTGACCAAGTGCCTAAGGATGCCAGACATTTGGTAGTGCCTAAGGAGGGCCGTTCCAGAAGCAAGAGCCATACTTTGCAGAAATCAGCTACTGTGCACCCAGTCCATAGTAAATCCTCATGGAAGAGCTGAATTATAGGCTCTGTTTCTTGTAATAATAGAGGAACTATAAGCAAATAAAAGCCCCAGTATTTTGGTATACTGATTTTGGGGCTTGAAATTTGTTCTGCAAAATGGACCATGAAAATGACCTTTATATGGGCTACTGTTCTTTGAAAATCTCTGTGTATTTCTGAGATAAAATCAAAGTAAGGCATTGCTGGTGCTTACCAAAACAACCCTGTGCCAGGATTTGAAGGTGATTGGAATCGAGAAGTGGATGCTCTAGTTTGATCTCTTGAAATGTCAACTTAAGTCCATGGTATGAATGAACATAGGGGAATTCATGCCATACAATGATGTATCAAAGGAAGACATATACTGGTGGCCCCCAACAAAATCAAAGTTTTAACAAGACAGAAAAGGCAAAACCTGCAATTCACCCTTGCCAGCACATCATTGGCAAATAGATGACTTTGGCTTTTTACCTATTCATGGGGGGTGAGGGAGGGTATTTAAATGGACACTGACAGGAGTTGACCCACATTCTGGGTTTAGATTCCCATACTCAATAACTGAAGCCAATACTGCAGATACTATCAAAAGACTAGGACAAAAGAAGTCAATGTTACTAATACTATAAAAGGAGTATAACAAAAACAACAATAAAATACTCAACCAGTTTGGCCTTCCTAGTTGCATTTCATCAGATCAAGGCAGTCATTTCTCTACCCACCTAGTGCAACAATAGGTGAAGTAACATATAAACATCACTCTTACTTTTAGTCAAGATGGCAGAGTAAGTAAACATTGTGTTTACCTCCTCTCATGACCACATCAAAATTACAGTTAAACTACAGAACAACCACCCTTGAGTACCACCTGAACATGAGCTGAACATAACTCCTACAACTAAGGATATAAAGAAAAGGCCACATGGAAGCTGGTAGGAGGGGCAGAGCACGAAACAGGCTAGTCCCACATCCAGGTGTAGCAGGTAAGATTTGGGAGTAATATCTTAGCTGTGGAGGTGCGCCCTGAGGAGTGAGGGGTCCCAGTCCCACACTGGGATGCCCAGGCCAGAGCACCAGTGCCTGGAACAGGAGTCCCCATGACAGCTGGCTGTGAAGATTAGCAGGAATTAAGAAGTACAAAGTGCAATCAATAATTTAAAAATAATAATAAAACAGGCAACAAGAAGTATAAATTGGAATTGGTACTTACAAAATAGTCACGGGGATGTAAAAAATAGCTTAGGGAGTACAGTCAGTAATGTTGTAATAACTATACATGGTGTCAGGTGGGTGCAACACTTATTGGTGGGAATCACTATGCAAGTTACATAAATGTCTAACCACTATGCTATATACTTAAAACTAGTATAATATCGAATGTCAACTGTAATTGAAAAATAAAAAATAAAACATCACTCTTAATGGACTTTTCATATTCCTTACCATCCTCAAGGTAGTGGGTTAATAAAAACTGACATGGTCAATTAAAATACCTGTTTAAAATGATGGAGGATGACAAAGGACTAAAGGTCTGTTTTATAAACTTCCAGCTTTATGTTGAGACTCCGTTAGGTAAATTGCTGTGCATCTGTGGTGAAATTGGATAATAGGGGATGGGGATGATAGAGGAGCTTACACATAAGTCTTCTATAGTATGTAAACATAATTTTTTTTTTCAGTGCCAGACTTAGTAGCCCCTAGACTAGAGTCACTGTCCCAGAGCCCAGTAAAACCCCAGACAAAAATTATGTCTATTAATCTTAACCTAATTGAAAGAATTCCAGAAGGGTGGGATGATTTATTTCTTCTCCATACCTTGCCAAGTTGGGGTTGATGGTGGCAAATATTTTGTTGCCTGGTGAATGTGATAGGCCCATTTACGTATATTAATCCAATCTGCCAGTCTATTATTGGGGACAAAATAAAAGAGGAAGCCCTGATATGTTTCAGCTTGCTACCAGCAATAAGGAGTAGACCAGTGCCTGAACCAATCTCAGCAAGAACGGTTTCCTTGAAATTTAATGTCAAATGAAAAAAAAGGTGAGATTGTTACTAAAAGAAAGGAAGTCACTTGAGGTTAAGCCATTCTGCTAAAACCTCCTCTTTAAAAGAACTAAAAAGTTAGTTGGATAAGAGCCGCACACATTTAGGAGTGGTTGATGTCCTCAAATTGAATCAAATGACCAGAGCTATGACTATATAAATCAGTATTAATATAGTTATGTATTTTGATTCTTACTTTCCAGAATGTGTCTATTACCAAGGACCCATGAAAGGAAGCAACGTATGGGGAATATTTACTGAGTGGAATCTAGAGGACACAGATTCGTAATAATATGAATGAGCATTTTGTGGCCAACTGTGATAGGTGAAGATTTCAAAAACGGTGCTGGGATATAATAAGATTATCTGCTGCATGCCATATATATATATATATATGTTTTTTAATTTATTTTAATTTTTATTTTTAATTTTAATTTTTTTTTTGAGGAGGGCGCAGCTCACAATGGCCCATGCAGGGATCAAACTGGCAACCTTGGTGCTACCAGCACCACGCTCCAACAACTGAGCAACCGGCCACCTCAATATATTATATATAAAAATAGTTGTTTGCCCTGTTTTTGTGGGTAGAAATTAATATTGTAAAAACTGATAAAACTAAAGATAAACTGACATTGATACAACTCAACAAAAATAAGTAGCCAGCCCAATTTTAAAGTGGGCAAAGGAACCAAATAGACACTTCTCTGAAGAAGATATCAACCATATGAACAGATATTCAACATCTCTAATCACCAGAGAAATGTTAATCAAAACCACAGTGAGATATCATCTCATACCCATCAGGACATCCACTATCAAAAATAATAATAATAATAGTTATAGTGTTAACAAGGATGTAGAGAAACTGGAATACTTGGATAGTGTTGGTGGGAATGGAAAATAGAGCAGCTATGGAAAATAGAGGTTCCTCAAAAAATTAAAAATAGAACTACCACATGACCTTGCAATCTTATTTCTAGCTGTATATACAGTATATCTGCAAAAGAATTGAAAGCAGGATCCCAAAGAGAGATCCGCATACCTGCTAACCAAGAGATAGAAGAAGCCCAAATGACCATCAACAGATAAAGAAATGTGGTATACACATATAAAAGAATATTATTTAATATTAAAAAAGAACGAAATTCTGTCACATGCTAAAATATGAATGAACCTCGAGGAAACTATGTTGAGTGAAATCAGCCAGGTACAAAAGGATATATACTGTAAGATTCCATTTATATGAGATATCTCGAGTAGTCAAAGCTATGAAAACAGGCGGTAGAATGGTAGTTGTCAGAGGCTGGGTGGTGAGGGGAAGTGGGTAGTTGTTCAATGGGTATTGAGTTTTGGTTTTGTGCAGTTAAAAAGTTCTAGAGATCTGTTATGCAACAGTTGTATATAGTTAACATGACTGTACACTTAAAACGGTTAAGAGGTTACATTTTATATTGTTTATTACTACAATTAAAAACTTAAAAATACTGATATCGATGTCAAATGCATTGATAGATTAAATGACACCTTCCTCGGGTCACCATGAAGGAGAATTGGCCGGAATTCTGAAAATGATTCAGACTGGATTACTGATAGATGTATTCTCATTCTTAACTACTCAATGGATATATACTGTAAAGTACAGGAAGCTGAAGATCAGAGAGGTGAAGGAATTGTAAAGTTAGTATAAAAATACAAGGAAGTTTGTGCTGACGTTATTGGGTAATCCAACTGTCTAAGTCCATCACAACCTATAAGGTGCTATGACAAAAGTGAAAATGTAATCTGTAGGGAATCTTAATTGTGTATTTGATTATGCAATGTTGTAAGACATGTGAATGGTTAATGACCAATGGATTAACCATTACTCCTTAATCTATTATTTCACCATAATAAATGCAATTTTAGCACAAATTGTTGATTTTGTTTCCTAATACTAGTAAGTTCTGTAAAATGACATAACACAGGAATAACTTTTCATTTGTGGCCCATCTTCCTTTACCAAAGAGATTTCTACTTTGTAGTATTTTCTGCCTTTTAAGATGAGTGAATGCTGATAGATTTGCTAAAAAATAAAGAAATAAAAGGGAAAGTTCCATTTCTTTATTTATATTAAATAATTAAAACTGCCAAGGTAGTTATTAAAGAAAACTTCTACTTCTTTCCATTTATTATATAATTTTCATGACATCAAAGATGGGATTATGGTGATAAATTATTATTGTATTTTCTACCATTTCACTGAAGGACTTTGTTCAATTGCCATCATGGTTTTGAGACGTTTATCTCAAGTTAGAACACCCAGTACCATATTGGATAATTAATATTGACTATAACATATTTCAAAAAAGATTTTTGGTGAGATGCTTATTGGGGACTTTTGGGATTTTTAAAATAGTTTCGAGGAAAAATGAAGTGTTAAGAAGTGCTGAAAATATTTTTACCAGCTATCCTACCATATATCTAATTATCTAGACAGTTCCCAGGAACACACACACACACACACACACACACACACACACACACACACACACTTCTAGAACTGAATCTATCCTCATCAAACAATATTTTCTTCAAAAATAACATGTTATGAAAGCTTCTGTGAATTTTTACTTAATTTAAACGATGTGATAATTTTAGTGCTTTCCTGTATTTCTTTAGGTTTGTGTACTTTCTTCAGTTCTCTAGCTGGTTCATTGGAAAGACCATACAACTTAAAATAATAATAATAAAAAAAAATCCTAATTCTCTCATGAATTAGTTGTGAATTAGCCCCTGGGAAAGACCCATTTTTTTGGTACTCATTTAAGTATTTAGTAAAACAAGTACTCAGCCCAAGAAAGGTAAAACAAATCCAAAAATGAAATAAAATACAGGGATGCTTTGGGCAACCAGGCCATGAGTATTCTGATACTCAGTTTTCATTTCTGTTTTATTAGACCCAGATGGTGCAGTTTCTCAACATACCTAGTAGAAAGGCAAGAAGAAGATGTTCACAAACTAACAGACTTCCAGTGATGAAAATATGACTGTTAATTGCTAAGTTTTACTTCCAGATGTTCAGACAGCTGAATGCTTTTCAGATAGCACAAAAAGCTTGACAGAATAACTCCAAGAAAGTAAAATAAGACAAGAGGTCAAAAAACAACTAAAGTTTGAGAAATATGAAACCACCATAAAGGAGTGAATATTCAAAAAAATCTTGGTGATGGGAACATCTGGAAGATATGTAGAAGCTACACTAGGAAATAGAACATCCAGTTTAGGTTCATTTTATGGAAGATAAAGTTCATGTTAATTTATTTAACCTGAATAGTAAAATACACAATATCTTTCTTTTATTAGGCTATTAGTTGTGAACATTAAAAATTCAACAAGAAGAATTTAATATGTTTAATGTTTTTACTTGTTTCAATAAAACAATTTTTAGTAAAATGAACATGATTTTTATCATTTTTTAAAGTGCTTCTATAGTTTATCATTTTTCAAAAAAAAATTTCTCCAATGCAGAATATTGCTATATCTTTATGAAAGGACAATTTTGCAAATTTCTGTGGATATACATATCCTATAAAAATCAGATTCTACATATATATAAATACATATTTCTCAGCCAGAACCATTGATAAGCTTGATTTCATCTGGAGCAGATTTATGAATATGTTAAGAAATCAAGTATGGGTGGCTTTTGGAGCAGTTTAAGAGGATAATTTTCTGAAATTGTGTTCTACAAACACTGTCGATCTTATACCAATATCTATGAAACATTTTTTAAGTATGTACACCAAGTACATGTGTATTAATTTTGGTAATAAAAAATAAACCTGTACTTCTATAATAGTATTTAAACTACATTGTAAAATATATTTTAAAAATATTTTTAAAGGATAGAATGGCTTTTGTGTTGGATGTAATAGATTATAGTAGGCCACTGGTCCTGCCATAACAATGAAAAGTAAAAAAAAACATATATTAATTCTGGTTCAAGATGAAGATGCAGGAAGATCCTGAACTCACCTCATCCTACAGACACAACAAGTATACAACTACAGATGGAACAATTTCCTCTTAAAAAAAACCTAATGTCCTCGAACTCACTGGCTAAGTGAAAACTACACATCAGGCAAACGAGAAGAAAACCACATCAAAGGAAGAGAAGCTGAGATACAATCTCACCATAAACCCCACCAGCGCCCATCAACTCACAACCAGAAGGAACTCAAAACCCTGAGCTTCTCTCTGAGGAATAAAGGCTTGAACCCCATGTCAGGAACCCCAACATTTAAGACGTGCATTTGAGAGAGGAGCCCCCAAAACATCTAACTTTGAAAACAAGCAGAGCTCATATCCTAATTCCACAAGACTAGAGATCTGAGAATTGACACTTAAAGGGCTCCTGAGCTCAAACTCACTTGTCCCAGGGCCCAGCTCAGAGGCAGCTGATCGTACTCAGAGTTAAACTAAAAGAGGCTCACTTGCTTATATTAAAGCCCAGGCCCAAGGGTCAGGCATCTAAATCAACACACATATCTAGTAGCCTGCTGGAACATTCTCTGGGGATAGAGATGGACCAGGTGCCATTCTGGTGCTCTCTTTTAGCTGTATTCTAGAGTACCAGTATCTTCCAGAGGGAGCTTTTATATCCATCTGGTACCCCGATTTTTGGGGCTGCCACCCAGTGGACTCCTCTTGATCACCTGGCTCTGGAGGCCAGGGGATCTTGTGTTCCTGTTCTCAGGGGATCGTGATAAGCAGAGTCTCCCAATAATCCATATCTGGTGCCCTAATTTTACATCACCTGGCCCTAGTGGCCAGTGGGCTTATGCTCATGGGACCCACAGTATTGTAACCAATGGAGAAAGTTCTTAAACAGCTGCCACCCCCAGGGCACAGTAAGAGGCAACAGACTCAGGAACACAATCTATCTTTGAAGGAGGCCTATTAGCCAACCATCATGACTACGGCCTGAGGGGTAGGCTACTAATTAAACATGAATCTAGGGACTGAGTGTACTTTTTTCCAGAGACGTTGGAGGGTTCATGCTATCTTCATACTCATTCTCTGCTATGCTCCAAAATGCCAGTGTCTCCTAAAGGAGAGATTTACATGACTCTGGTACCCTGTTTATTATGTCCGGTGCACTGGTTTTTACAGTTGCTATGAAGGGGATGCCTCTTCATTGTCTAGCTCAGGTGGGCAACGGTGGGGGCTGCATTCCTGGCTCCCAAGGGACTGTTGCAATTGAAGAGATGATTCTTGACAGTCCACCATCCACAAGGTACTTCATAGACAGGGACAGAGGCACCTCCTCCCCCATATTTCTCTGACGGAGGGCCCTTCGCTTGTCCTGAGAGGCAAGCTACAGGTTTGACACACATCTAGTGGCATAAAGAGCTGGCCATAAGGAACAGAGGCTGTGGATGTCACCTTAGTGCTCTTTCTCTGCCTTGCTCCAGCTCATAACTATCTCCCAGAAAAAGGCTTATATACTTGTCTGGAGCCCTCATTTTTGTAACTGCCAGTCAGGGACACCTGCAGATTGCCTGGCTTTCTTGGCCAGTGGGGCTTATACTTGTGGACCCACAGGACGGTATAAATTTGCATACTTTTAAAAGCTGTTTCCTGAGGATCTAGCTTCCAGTTAACCTGAGTCTAGAGACTGATATCCTTCTCCTTGGGCCACTGACAGGTCTTGGCACATTCACAACTACTGGGACCCATTAAAAATGTAATAGACTGCTTGGAAAATCACAGAGGTTTGAGAGATAACCAAGAGCTGGGGCAAAGTTGAATAAAATTCATGTCCTATCTGAAGCCACTTCTTCAAGAATGGGAGGAGTAATTGTTTCATCTACTGTATAGAAGCCAATAAAGAGAGTTAAATAAAATGAATAAACAAAGGAATATATTCCAAATGAAATAACAAAATAAAACCTCAGGAAAAATGCCTTAATAAAACAGAGATAAGTAACTTACTTGAGAAAGAATTCAAAGTAATGGTCATAAAGATGCTCACTCAATTAGAGAGAAGAATGAATAAATATGACAAGAACTTCAACGAACAGAGAGGTAATATAAGAAAGTACCAAACAGAAGTCACAGAACTGAAGAATGCAATAACTGAACTGAAGAAATACACTAGAGGGGTTCAACAACAGACTACATGAAATAGAAGAAAGGGTCAGTCAACTTGAAGACAAGGTAGCATAATTCATACAATTGGAGCAGCAAAAAGAAAAATATGAAAAAAAAATTTAAGATAGCTTAAGGGACTTATGGGACAACATGACATGAGCTAACATTTGCAAGAAGGAGAGAAAGAGAGAGAAAGGGGTAAAAATCTTATCTGAAGAAATAATGACTGAAAACTTTCTTAACCTGGGCAAGGAAACAGACATCCATATCCAAGCAGCTCATAGAGTTCCCAATAAGGTGAACCAAAAGAGATCCATATCAAGAGACATTATAATTAAAATATCAAAAGTTAATGACAAGGAATCTTAAAAGCAGCGAGAGAAAAGGAAAACAAAAACAACTGTTAATATTCATTTTAAAGGGACCCCCCCGCCCCATAAAACTATAAGATGTTTTTTTCAGCAGAAACATTGCAGGTCAGAATGGAGTGACGCAATATATTCAAAATGCTGAAATAAAAAATCTTCCTACCAAGAATATTCTACCCAGCAAGTTAGTCAGAATTGAAGTAAAAGCTAATTAAGTTTATCAAGAACACAAATGAAGAAACAACTTTCACTGGAAAGGTAAATATATAGTAAAAGTAATGGATTAATCACTTACAAAACCAGTATAAAGGTTAAAAAACAAAAGTAGTAAAAATAACTATGATTACAATAGTTCGTTAAGGGATACACAAAATAAAAAGATATAAAATATAATATAAAAAACAAAGTGTGAGGGGGAGAGTAAAAATGTTGAGCTTTAGAAGGGGATCAAACTTAAGTTATCAACTTAAAATAGACTGTTATGGAAATAAACTATAACATATAAGCTTCATGGTAACTACACAGCAAAAACCTATAGTAAATCCAAAAATAAAAATAAAAAGATAAAGACAAAGGCATATAATCTTATCACTAAAGAACATCATCATATCACCAAGGAAGACAGAAAAATAATAAAGGAATAATGAGGAACTATAAAAACAGCCAGAAAAAACAACAAAAATGTCAATAAGTATATATCTATCACTAGTTAATGTAAATGAATTAAATTATTCAATCAAAAGACATAGAGTGGATGAATGAATTTAAAAACAAAACAAAACAGCACTTTCATTCAACATAATAGTGGCAGTCCTAGCCACAGAAATTACAGAGAAAAAATAAATAAGAGACATCCAATTTATAAAGAAAGAAGTGAAACTATCACTATTTGCAGATGATGTAATATACATCGAGAGCTGTAGAGTATTAGAACTAATAAACAAATTCAGTAAAGTTGCAGGATACAAATTCAAAACACAAAAATCTGTTGTGTTTCTATACACAAATAACAAACTATCAGAAAAAGAAATTAAAAAAAAAATCTCCCTTACAATTGCATCAAAGAATATAAAATAGGAATAAACTGAAATGAACCAAGAAGACGAAAGTCCTCTGTATTGAAAACTGCAAGATATTAATAAAATAAATTGAAGAAACAAATAAAGGTAAAGATACTTCATGTTCATTGACTGGAAGAATTAATACTGTTAAAATGTCCATACTACCCAAAATAATACATACATTCAATGTAACCCCTATGAAAATTCCAATGGCATTTTCCACAGAAATAGAAGATATAATCCTATTTCTATGAACCCAGAAAAGACCACAAATTGCCACAGCAATCAGTTTAAAAAAGAGTTGGCACCATAAAACTCCTAGAAGAATACAAGTAAATTCCTTGGTATAGTTTTTGGCAATTCTTTTTTTTTAATCTGACACCACAAGTGAAAACAACAAAAGTAAAAATAAAGAAGTGGAACTACATCAAACTAAAACGTTTCTCCACAGCAAGGATGCCCTCAACAAAATAAACTCATGGTCAACTCTGCCTCAAGATATATGTCATATTTTAAACCTCCAAGTGTTTGAAGTTTAAAAATCCTAAGCTCAAAAGCTGTTAATGGTGAAAATTAATTCCCCACAGTGTTTCAGAATCAAGGAAGAGGAGATCAGCCAGACTGTCAATCAAAACCCAGAAAAAGGTGGGACTAAAACTCAAGCTCACCTAGACCCACCTTTTCTTTTTCTTTCAACACTTTTAATAATTCACTCCACTCTCTTCTTGCTTGCATGGTTTCTGAAGAGAAGTCTAATGTAATTGATATCCTGTACCTGTATATGTAAGCAATATTTTTCCTTTCTGGATTCTTTCAAGATTTTCTGTTTGTCTTTGGTTTCTACAGTTTGAATATGATACGCCTAGATTTTTCTTTTCATTTTCATTTGACTTCCTGGGCATGATGAGAAGTCTGATGTCAATTTTATTTTCCTTTTTTTTTTTTGAAGGTATTATATGATATTCCTTTTAAAGAAGATTTTAGTATATCTTTCTTATCTTTTTGCTTTTTACTGTGAACCTCAACAGAAAGCATATATACAGAGGGTGCCAAAAATGTATGCACATTTTAAGAAAGGAAAACTGTATTAAAATTGTAATATTCAATATATACCAATAACAAAAGAAGAATACAAGTCACATTTGACTTCTGCAATTATAAGAGGTGCTCAAAGTGGTTACCATCAGCATAAACTGTTCTAACACCATAGCAGAAGAAGCAGGACTTGTTGCTGTGTGAGGCCTCCTGGATCTTCCCTTGTGCACGTCACACAAAGTACCATGTATCTCAAACTTATCACAAATGCATACAATTGTTAGGCGTGTTGGAGGTTCTGTTGCATACTCACGTCTCCTTTGTCGCTGTACTTCCACAATGTCCTCAAATTTCAAATACCACTTCAAAATGGTCTTTCGCTCCTCAAACGACAACCGTGCTTCCACCATTTTCTTTGACTGTCCTGTCTGTCGCATGGTGACACTAGCATTCATTTGATTACACCATTTTTGAGTGAATGTCATACTACATATTGCTACTATAATTTAATTCAACTTTGAAAATTAATACATAGATAACAGCTCTTAAAATGTGTATACATTTTTTGGCACCCCTCCCCCGCCCCAGGTATATAATTTTACCCTATATTCCAATTTTGTCTGTGATATTTCCTTTCTATTTTAAGACTTAAGTATTTCTTCAGCTTGGGAAAATGTTATTCAGTCCTTCTCTTTCTCTTTCTTCCTATTTTAAAAATAGTTCTTCCTTCTCATTCTTTCTCTTCTAATACTCTGAGGATGAGATGCTATAGTTTCTGAAAATGTTATGTCTTTCAACTTGACACCTATATATTTTTTGTTTTTGTTTTGCTCTATACTCTAGAAATTTCTTTGACCTTACCTTCCATAGTACTGATTTGTTCTTCATCAATTCTGTGATTTTACTCTAGAACATTTTTACTTTGCAATTATATATGTATGTGTATATATATATATATATATATATATATATATTTTTTTTTTTTTACTATGCATTCTTTTTTCTTTACATTTTTTTTAATTGGGGAATACTGGGGAACAGTGTGTTTCTCCAGGGCCCATGAGCTCCAAGTCGTTGTCCTTCAATCTAGTTGTGGAGGGCGCAGCTCAGCTCCAAGCCCAGTTGCCGTTTTCAATCTTAGTTGCAGGGGCCACAGCCCACCACCCCTTGCAGGAATTGAACCGGCAACCTTGTTGTTGAGAGCTCACACTCTAACCAGCTGAGCCATCTGGCCGCCCCTCCAGCAGCTCAGTGGCAGCTCATTGTCTTCAACCTAGTTATGGAGGGTAAGCTCGCTGGCCCACGTGGGAATCGAACTGTCAACCCTGTTGTTCAGAGCTCGCACTCTAAACAACTGAGCCATCCGGCTTCCTCTGGCAATGATATTTTAAGTCTATTTTGTTCATATTGATTCTTTCCTATAATCCCATTTTTTCTTTTTCATTTTGTAGTTGTGGCAACTTCTCAAATCACTATGAAAATGTAATTCTTAAATTATTTTATTTCTTGAATCATATCCCTTTCTATGAGCTTAATTGTTCTATTTATGTGTCTTGGTCTTTCTCCTTCCTGCTGCTGATTTTTCATAAAATAAAATTTTAATCATCTGTTTATTTTTGCTTAAGCAATAAATTGAATATCTCTTCATAAATGGAATGTCTAGGAATGATCAGGCATGCTGAAACAAGATCTCTCTGTTTCATTTCTAATCTCCGTTTTCTCACAGCTTCTTTTAATTTTCAGGCAACAATCCTCTAGTAGAGAGATGGCCACAACAATTCCAGGCTAATATAATAGCATCTGCAATCCCAAAACACTAGTTTTGTTTTTGAAAACTTCCGCAAATGCCCCAGAAGATAATCTCTTTAGCCTGATTTAGCTCACATACCTTAAGACCATTTTTAAAGAATTACCAAGAAAATACATGTTAATTATAACACAGTTCAATCTTAAATCAAATATAATATTCTTATAAAAATAGAAATCCCACTCTTTTCTTATTTCAAACTATAAGATCGATTTTTTTCCCCAAACTTTAGGTTATATGATGTCAATCGTTTCTCCAAATGAGATTTGATAAGCAAATTTTTCTTTTTAAAATTGCTGTCACTCATTCTTACGTAACTAAAGGCTTTAATATTCTGCCTTTTGATATATTACGAAATCATAAGAAAACCGTTCATTTTATTAGAATAAACACCAAGAGATCAGACTGCTGTCTCGATGGAACACAAACATCAAGGTTATACCCCGTGAAAATCCAAGTTTATACTGTTTATTTATATCTTCTAAATTTGAGAGTTCATTTTTGAACATATATGAAATATTAAAGCAAATGTAGAATGTAAATTTTAACAAGCAATTATTTTTTTACTACGATCGGTTCATAAGCTCAAATTTATTATAGGATTTAGTTTGAGTACTGTAAATTAAAAAAAAATACATATAACTTATGAACTCAGAGAAAGGCTATTTTGCATGATCTAATCTACATACTACCAAATCTATAAATTATCCTAAGTTCAAAACACCAATACAGTTATAGATTAAATTGTATTGATATAGGATAGGAGGACTCGGCTATTGGAAAAAGGAATATTTTCAGTACAAATAGATCAGTACCAACCAGTGAGAAGCAGAAGAAAGAACCTTGAAGATCAGCATGAATCTGGGACAACTGTGAAAGAAACTGAAGAGAAGACCTGTCACCTAAAGATAAAAAAGCCTGTTTCAGAAAAGGATGAAAGCCCTAACAACAGAGAAAACCTGCAAAAGGAAAATTGTTGGAGGTGATTATAGAAATAAGCTCTCTTCTCTTGGAATGAACTTGCTGAAATTTTGTTGCATCATTCAAAAAATAGTTTGAGTACATCACTGAAGTGTTTCTTCAGGGACTCCATTTTTCTAACAGCTGAAAGTTCTTTAGTTGCAAGAGGCAGAAGAAAGGGTTCTCTTATGTAATGTGCTATGCTTGATTTGGAAAACTTTTCAGGCCTTGGAATGTCTATTATGTATATATATATAGGTTAAAAAATGTACACAGGGACATACTCTACGTAATCAAATAATGCTAATTCAGTTTTCACCTATGAAATGGGGAAAACATTGGACTCTGTGAGGTGCAGGCTAGAAGATGGATATGATAAGGATATAAAATACTCTTGACATGATAGATGTGACACACTGTTTTAGATTACTTTTGAGACATTTTGTACACCTATATTATATAGCAATATGTAATTTTGTTGTTGTAAGTGTGAGCAACTCATAGCACAAAGCTAGTGGGTAGAAATGAGCTTTAGCTAGTGAGCGAGATGACCACCAAGCAATCAGATTTCACTGTGGCTTTGTGTTCTCACATTTACAGTATATAAAATTCTAGTGAAATGCTATAAAACTGTGTTTCTTTACAAAAAATGACTCAGGAAAATAATCCAGCTGCTAATGGTAGAGATTCATTAAGAATATTAACATTTTTATCCAGAAATTACATTTTGGATAAATTAAAAATGGATTATCAAATTGTATGGTGGCTTGGAAATTTGAAGTTGTCAAGCCCACCGTAAGTTCTGTGTAAAGACAAGAAAAAGTGATTTGTGAATCTGATTCAGCAAATGTTCTAAATATTCCAACATTTGTTCTCATTGTGAGAGATAAAACTTTAGTAAAATTTGAAAAAGCAATTAACTGGTAGTATAAAACATGTAACATTAGAAGAGAATGTGCTTTTGGAGATATTTATTTTAATAGCTTTATAAATAAACCATAGTCCCATATTATAGATGCATTAAAAGTCTAAAGATATGATTGGTGTTTTTCAGTTATACTCGATTGCATTTGAAAGAACAAAATATATGCTTAGAGCTGTATTCTTAAATTAGAGAAGAACTCAGAAGTCACTTTACCAAAATATGAGGGCTCCACTACATTCCACTTGTAATTATCATGAAGAATTCATGATGTCGCAGAAATAAAATATGATTGGAATGCAATAAATCTGGATTCTAGCCTTGATTTTGGTATCAGATAGCTGCATGATTTTGTTCAGGGTATTTGATCTTTCCAGAGTCTGGATTCTTTCTCTTTTAACTGCAGGACATGAGGGATGGAATAACAAATTCAGGTGTGTCCCTTCTACCTCTAAGCTGTCATGCTTCCTCTGATGTTCTTTGTCCACAAAAGAAATGGGAATGTCCCAAAGTGTCTGCAGATGATTATGAGTCACTTCAGCTGAGCCTCATTTTACATGTTGGCAGCACCACAATTTATAAAAGACTTTCTGCCATGAGATGAGTAAGAGATTGTGATCCATCTACTCTTTGAGCAGACTGGCTTTTCTCTGTCACACGCCCTCAGAGTGAGTGGGAAGAGGCTGCCGAGCCAAACCTGATGACACTGTGGATTTGAACATTAGCCTAAAATACAGAAGGAGTTAAATGCTATTACAACTGTCTATGCGTCCATCTACCCTTCGATTAAGTATTCATTGATCCAGCTATGTCATCTAAATACATTTTGGCATTCAAATATTTCTGTAACTTTCCCCTCTCATCTTTTTATCTTTGAGAGTAATGCTTATAGCGTTTTATCTATGACGAAATTGAAGAAGGGGGAAATGATGGGTTAGATCAACACGTCACCTGTGTTCTGTATTGATCTGTGGCTTTTGTCAGAGAGAATTCAAGAGGCACCTGGAGCTGGTGTGACCCCCATGCCTCCACCTAAAATTAAAAGAGCGATGTTACGATGAGGTTCTATTATAAATTTAATATTTAAGGGCAGAGATTTTTATCATGCTCCATGATAACTGAGATGTTTAATCACTGTAACAGAATGAGGTTTTAAGCCAGGCTTCAGGGTCTATTGAGGTCTGGACTCTTTTGTGTACCTGGCCTGCATCCATTGAGTGGATCTGACTATTCTCGGCCCTCTGCTCTCTCTCTACTCTGCAGTCTGTGTGGCATCCATGGATCCTAGCACCCATCACTTTTTATTGAAATCTATCCACTTACATGTTTACAAATATGATGGACCAGTCCTTGAGGACAGACTTGTGCTCACATTTTCTACTTTAGAAACCAGGAGCCACCATACACATAGTAGGTACTTAATACATGCTTATTGAATACATGTATGAGTTATGTTCCTCAGACACTAGTTGTATCCTCTGAAATTTCTTTGCCAGAAGTTCTGTAACAGATGATGGTGGAACTTTGCCTAACAAACTAATTGCCAAAATTTAAAAGGAATTGACGTTGCCATTTTCAAAATTAGAGAAAAAAATTTATTCTAGCTAATATTTATATAGAGCTTAATTCATCTCAGGCTCTGTCCTAAATTCTTTATAGATCTTAACAAATTTAGTCCTTACTCAACCATATGTGAAAGATATCATTATTATTCACATTTTACAGATGAAGAAACAGACACAGAGAGGTTAAGTAACGTCATTAAATACAGACATTGGCAGGACCAAGATTCAAAGCAAAGCAGTCTTGTTGCAACGTTTGTCTTCTTAAAGATTATGCTATGGATCCCTAGAACCTTATTTTTAGAAACAAAAAGGTGACTCAATTAATTAGAATTGGAATATATCATCCAGAGGCATCTTTAATGAGCTATACTGGTAAAATAAATAAATAAATAAATAAATAAATAAAGATAAATAAATAAATAAATAAATAAATAAATAAATAAATAAATAAATAAATAAAATACACACACACACACACACAAACACCCCTTGGTGTTAATTATTTTAAAAAATGAATTAGATCTATTGGATAAACGTAAAGGATTGCCCCTTTTAAAAAGATGACTGCTTCCACTCAAAAAATTTTTACCATCGACTTTGACTTATAAATCTGAGTAAGTGAGCTACTCAGCTCTCCCATGAAGTTCTATTGTTGCTAAATTTGTTGAACCAATAAGCAACTCAAGGAAGCTTTACAAATTCTCATTGTCTGACCACTTGTGAACTTTGATTTTTACATTGTCTCATTGACCTCCCAATACCCAGTGATAAGGTGTGTATGTAAAGTATGATAATGTAGATTTCTGTGGTCCCAGAATTGAAAATAACCCAAACAGTTTTAAAGAGCTAGTATCTGTGACTCCCTGTAACCCACACAAGCAGATTGCAGTATTGCATTTTAGCAGTGGGATAAACATATTATGAATTTAAGAGAAAAGGGAGCAAAAAGTAAACACAAAGTTAGCATCAAGCCCTTAATTGTAAAACAAATTTTGAATTTGCTGGGTCCAGAAGTAATTATAGTACTGAGCAAATAATGAATATGCATTTGTGCTATAATTTTTGTCTGGAAAAGTAAAAGCAGTGTGAATAAAATTGGCAGACTTGAGAGAGATATTTCCTAAATTGTCAAAGGATTTCCTATTGCTTCAACTTTTCTTTGGTAAACTCTGATTATTGTAAACTAGTATCTGAGAACCTAACTATATCAATAGCCATTTAATGTTAAATTCCTTTTGGTGAATTAGTGATATTTTCATTAGTTTGAGTGATACTTTTGTTGTAGCATTTGAAAAAGTACAATCACTTAAGGTATGTTTAATATATGGATAATTAATTTTTTTTACTAAATGAAAATTATATTATTAATGCAGGAAGTTTTGTACTAATTTTTCATAGATACTGTATTTCATGTAGAAGCTGTGCTGCACAAAGATCATTTGTGATGGATTATTTCACTTTACAAATGATTTTTCCACTATTGGTGAATATTTAGAGTATACATCAAAAAATTAAATTAGTCCCTGTACTGAAAGTGGCATTTGAAGAGACTGATACATTAGTTTTTAAACTATTTTAAATACATTATCTGATAATAGTGTTATTTAAAATACTACATCTGACACAAACATTTAAAAAAATACATTATGCATATAGTGGTGAAATTGAGATATATTTGAATATAATAGAATCATTTCCAGAAAATCTAGTAGGATCTCATTCCAGAAAATTCTGGGCAACTGCAGAAGTAGAAACTAGATGTGTCCCATGCCATACAAACCAACTGACACTTCTGAATCATCTTTCTTATTTATCTGTCAGCATCTTTTCACCCTACTGATTTATCTCTCCCTCTTGTCGCATGGCTCACATAATATAAGTCCCTGGTGGTTTGTCTCTTACCTTTCTGGCTGCATCTTCTAAGTTTTTTTTGCCTTCCCTTTCTATCCAACCCTTTAGTGATGATGCTCTTCTAGATCTATAGCCCAGACATCTGTCCTGAACTTTTTTGCAGATAATTAATTCAACATCTCCACCTACATTTGAATGACTAATTTATCCTTTTCCTCTTTCGAAAACAAGAACAGTCCACAACATCTATGCTCCTTGGGAATTGATATGTACCCAGTATTTGATGATTATATTAATAGTCATTCCATTGCTTAAACCAGAAATGAGGAAGTCATCCTTTTTCATTCCTCTTATCTCTTATAATCAATCATCAATAACTCTATATTCTACCTTTCAAATATTCTCACATCTGTTTTATTTTTAAATATGTCCTCTGTGTTCTCCCCTTATGGTAGGAGCAGCTTAGAAGTATCCAGAATAATAGTAAGAGCATTGCTTCCTGTAATTGCATTGTACTTTCTATCTAGGTTCTCCCCAGTCACCACAAGATTTTGGAGCTTTCCAGTTTATACATTATAATTCTAGTTCCATCTCCATACTACTGTTGAAATCTACTCATCTGACCTAAGCATCCACAAAGCGCTTCCTCACAAACCTTCCGACAACAACTACTAGATCACCTCCTCTGTGATCAGAAAGCTCCCCGGTATCTTTAACATTCTCTTGGAATATTCTTCTCTCCTCCTTGCCTTAAGTGAAATCCAGATATTTACTGGAGTAACTTTTTTGTTTTCTTAACTTGAGGTTGTTTCACTTCTCACTTGCCACTTGGTCTAGGTGTACTACTTAGAACTTTTCACTTTCCATTATTACTTATATTCCATTATTACTTACTTAAACATCATTTTTTGAGATTCATTCATCTGGATAAATTATCTATCCTTGCATTCATGCTGTCATCTAATTATCTTCTTTTCATCAAGCTCATTCACTGAAGGCTACACCTTATAGCTAATATTTTTTTCTCTCTACACATCTCATTTTGTTGTGTAACTTCAATATGTATAAATTCTGTCCCATGGCCTTTCAGTTTTCTGCTGTAATCTTTTCCAATTATGCTTTTATCCATTCTATTGCTGGCATTTTCTTTTATGATAATAAACATAAACCATTATCACACACAAAAACACTTTAAAATAGAGACCTAAAGCAATCCACTCTGAGACAAATAACTTTGTGTTTATAGCTTTCCTATTAAATATTTCTAGGGCTACATCCAAAGTCAGACAATTAAGTTCACGAACTCATCCAGGAAACAGTGCTACATACCTCATTGCTGAATATCACTACCGTCACCTTCGAAGTACTCCCCTTGGGAAGCTAGGCACTGATGCCAGCACCTAGTCCACTCTTCAAAGCAATTTTGGAACTCTTTTTCTGGACTGGCCATCAGAGCTGTCATTGTAGTACCCTTGATGTCCTGAATGTCATCAATATGTCTTCTTTTCAATATAGCCTTTCTCTCTGGGTAAAGAAAGAAGTCATTGGGGGCCAGGTAGGTGGTAGGGAGGGTGTTCCCATGCAGTTATTTGTTTACTGGCTAAAAACTCCCTCACAGACAGTGCTGTGTGAGCTGGTGCATTGTTGTGATGCAAGAGCCATGAATTGTTGGTGAAAAGCTCAGGTCATCTAATTTTTCCACACAGCCTTTTCAGCACTTCCAAATAGTAAACTTGGTTAACTGTTTGTCCAGTTGGTACAAATTCATAATGAATAATCCCTCTGATATCAAAAAAGGTTAGCAACATCGTTGCAACAAGTTTTCAAAGTTAATTATCAGAATATATATATAGAATCAGAATATATATATATGTGTATATATATATTCTGATTCTATATATATATAGTATCTCTCTCTATATATATACATATATACATTTATCTCTCTCTATATATACATATATATAGAGAGATTTATATATTTATACTTATATATGCCTCTATAGAGCGATAGAGAGATCCAAATATATATATAGATCCAGATATATATATATTTTTATACTCTATATATTTATACTCTGGTATAAAGTCCTATACTTTCACATTTTCCCAGATTACTAATTTAAGTTCTTATCGATTCTTTGGTGACTATTTGTAAATTTTATCATGAGTTTTAGTATATCTTAACAGACAAGAGTTAGATTTTGTGAGAAATTTCTTAGGTAGAATTCTCCATTCACATTTCAAGGCTTCCAAACTGCTCCCATCACTTCTCTGCTCAGTCAAGGGTACTTCCTTGTGACCCCCAGTGCCATTCTTGTGGAAAAACGAATAAACACTTCTTCAAACTTGTCTTCTTTGGTCTCTCAACATAGTTTCCTAAGATTGTCAATGAATTGGCTTTTTCTTGAAAGATTATCCCCTCTGGACTTCTTGGAAACAAACGTCTCCCAATTCCTTGGCAGTGATTTTGTTGTCTCTTAGTTGGATTTTTCTCCTTTACTTCAGAAAGAAAGTTTTCTTCAGAGTACTGTCTTGAGCCATCTTCTTTTTCTCCACACTCGTTTATTCCCTGGCTTATAGACCAATTACATGCTAAAGATTTTCAAAGTTGTATCTATAGCATGGACTTCTACTTTGAGCTCCAGAAATGAATGTCTGTCTGCACTTTGATATTCCACCGTTATATGCAACTGAACTAAAACAGAATCTTACTTTTCCCTTCTCAAATCTTTACCTCACATTTCAGGTGGATTTTGTTTTAGTGTTTATAAATAATAAATCATATTTTGCTCATCTATTTACTGTTGAAAAATAAATAATATGTACAAAAGATGTGTACATAATGTATGTACAATATAATGTTTATTAATAAAGTGAACACATATATACCTGCTGAGCCTAAGAAATAAGTCAATAGAAGTAGCTTTGAAATACTCTGTATTCCTCTCTCAGATGCATCTCCTTCTCAACTCCTCTATGTAATCACAATCCTGAATTCTCTTGACTTTCCTTATGGTTTTTGCATACAACATGTGGGTAGTATCTGAATATAATTGTGCATAATTATTAATTATAATTGTGAATACAACTATATATAACTAACTACATATATATATATATATACACACACACACATACATATATATGCATATACACACATATAAACATGCACACACTACTTTTGGTGCATTTTTTTGCTTAGAGGAGAAATCTTAGTTACTTTCTCTACTTGAAGTTCAAAGTTTTAGGATTACTTTCGCATACAAATAAAACCCATGCCATACTCAGACAAAAAATTTTTACAGTGTACTAAGCACAACTTATACATTTAATGGGTAAGTATTTGCTCCTCCACGCTCAAGGGAAGAAGTACCATATTATTAATATTATGATTTAAAGGTTGACAGAGATTCTTAATTACGAGAGATTTGGATCTCTGTCGCTCTATAGAGGCATCTTTGAGGTTTACTAGATGCTTGGGACACAGGAGGGTTTACTCCTGTAGTCATGGTAAATCCCATCATTGCTCTTTCCTCTTGAAATGCACAACCAATTAGCACCTTCTTTTCCTATTTTTATTAAGCAACTATGCCTCTGAGAGACTCAGAGACAACTTATAGCTGACGTAGCCCCAAAGAAACTTTTTGCTGCTCTCAAAGGCTCAAGTTTAGGAGCTAGGCTTCTCAAGCATCATGCCCCCACCTCCCTTCTGGCCTGCTGAGAACAAACAGCACTGAAGGAACTACCTTAACCTCATCAAAACCTCTTCTTTTCCTAGGTCCAGGCAAGACTAAAAGTGCTGCGTTGCAGGTCCACCACCTATGCAAATTCAGTAGCATGTGCACACTTTTCTCCACTTCCTGCACACAGACACACACACACACACACACACACACACACACCCAGTATATATTTAAATCCAGATGATGGAGAACTGTTGTCTCAGAGGCTAAATATCTCTTCTATAGATCCCTGAAACACAAAACTATTGACCCCTAAAGAAAATGGGTTAAAAAAAAACACACCTTTCAGTCTTTCAATCTTTTAGTGTGAAATCAACATTTTAAGGAACAACTTCTGCATAAACACCATCGTCTTATCTGAATCCTTGTATCTTTTCCCCCTAGTTTTGCATTATTGGCTAATTCACGTCTGTGGCTCTCAGTGCCAATGTTCCATGTCAGTTTATTGGTGCTACTGTTCAGACTTCATCACCTGTATTTCTATGGTTCTAGCTGCTCTGGACACTATTTGAATTAGTGACACCATCCACTCCTTTATCGTGCACAGTGCTAAAAATCCTCCTGCCGTTTAGTCTTGGAAAGTGTAAGGTCTTCTCTCTTTGTCTGCCTGTGTCTTTTCTTTGGATATTTTCTTTGCTTTCTTCTATACTACTCTTCAATTCAGAAGAAAAAAGAAAAAAAAAGAAACCTACAAAAAACGAGAGGGGATAGAATGCCCTGAATTGTCTTTTGGATAAAAGAAAGAAGCTTTCTGGTTGACTTTGACCCTAAGCCTCTTTTGATATTTCTTGAATTGCAATATCAAACAGTACCTCTATTTTCCATTCCACTGAAAATGGTACAAAACTTTACAGAATAACTGTTTCCTGCTCACTTCCATGAGGGCTGTAACAACAGGTTCTAGCATGCTTCCATTTTCTGCCAAATCATGAAAAGATTTTGATTAGAAACTTACACTCATCAAGGAAAACTTCCATTTTATAATCTGACTCTGTTCTTTTTATGAAAAAAAACCCCACAAAAAACAAAAAAAACAATGGCAATGTCTCATGGTAGCTACGGACTCAGCTCTTACCTAGTCTGACAAACTCAGGTAGGGCTTCTCTTGTCTTTCTTATATCATCTATTGTTACGATTTTCATTCTTCGATGTTAGCAAAAAGATTGAGGAGGGAAAACAAAAACAGCAATGGGGTTAGATTCTGGGCTTTAGGAATTATTAATATCTATAACATTAAAAATTTTGTTTTTGTGCTAGAGTAATTTTGTCGGTGAATAAATTATCATTTAATTCAGATACTATTTTCTTCCACAGAATTTTGCACTCTCTGAAACGTGCCTTCTGGCAAATGCTTAGAATTAAACGCAGTGAGGCGTTCCCCTCACTAGTCTTATCTAGCCCTCGGCTCAATAAGGCTATATATTTTTTTATTCTTTGGAAACATTTAAGTGAACCTGTTGAATCTCTCCATAATCCTCTTAAAATCTAGAGCCCTGAAAGGGAAGATGAGTCTAAAATCAATTATCAGTTGGTAATTTCTTTTTCATAAGTCATAACACTGCTTATTACATTAAACTACCTTGTATTAGTATATACTACGCTATACTACAAAATAAGCACAGCTATCACACGCATAGGCCAGTCCTATTTGTGTAAATTGCACAGAGTAAACACAGACAATCGTGTTGCCTTTCAGAAATTGGAATTGAAGTTATTTTTTTTTTTTAATAAGAAATCACTTAAAATTTCTTCCAGTGCAAGTCAGGAGGAGAATATCCACTTTATGAATAAACTATGTAAAAATTACTCAGCTGTCTGAATGTGCACTAAACATAGACACCCTTGGACGACACCTTTCTGTTATTTCTTATCCTGTTAGCACTATTTTTCAAGTTTCTGATCTTCAATGTCAGTGAAATTTCTCTTGATGCCAGCCTTTGATTCATGTGCACTGAAATTCAGGTGGGAAGTACAGGATAAATCTAGCTTGAGAGTAGCAACGCTATTTATGTTTGAAAAGTTTTACTAGTCTTGGCTAAACATTCTAGCATTCAAAATCTAGTTTGCTAAAAAGTAAATATGAAATATGTTCAAAACTCATATATTAGTTATAAAAGGATGACTATACTGTATACTTCTTTAATATAGTTGGCTGTGATACTCTGTGAACCTCTGAAGTAGTGGTTTTTCTTTGCTCTCTGGTTTATTATATATAGAATATGACTCTCTTAGCCTCTTCCTGTGTCCAGTGTACAACTTTATCCCCTTAATCTCAAAAAAGACATGGCATGACATCATCTCTCTGTATAAGACAAAATGTATCCTTTGTTGTAGAGAGGTTGAAAAAGTTAGCCACACTGTAAAAAATTTTGGTTTTTATTATACAACAGATGCCACAACCTGTATTGACAGCAGAGGCACATCTCTGTACTGCAGATAGAATATGAGAGAATTGGAACTTGCTGTGCTAAACTGCTGAGATCACCATCATGCATTATTAATTAAAACAAACAAAAAATAAAAGAAAAAAATGACTTTTGCTTTTGCTATTTGAAAGGTCTATAGTGCATTATCCAGTTATCAATTCAATTTCTTTTACCACATCATGCATCCAGACTTAAACTATGTGGGTGACAAAATTCTCTCTGTGACCTTGTCACTTTAAGTTTTTATAAATACCCCCCACTCCATTATCTTTCTCATATTCACTGGAAACACACTTACCTGAAACTTACGCTCATAATCACAAAGACTTAGAATAATAGAAAAGATGCTGCCATCGATGGGTTATTTCAAATTACCAAAAATAATGAGTGAATTTGTCACTTGGAAAACTTAGGCTGAGTTCCACATTTTCATGGGTCACCCTGGAAGAAATATTTAGGCTATACTATTACATTCCAAAGCAGAAAACTCAGGTTGTCAATTGAGCGAAAGAGCAGATATTTAAAGAAGGAGGAAGAGGAAAAGGAAGAAAAAGAAAGGAAGGAAGGAAGGAAGGAAGGAAGGGAGGGAGGGAGGGAGGGAGGGAGGGAGGGAGGGAGGGAGGGAGGAAGGAAGGAAGGAAGGAAGGAAGGAAGTAAGGAAAGAAGGAAAGAAAACCAGTTATATTTTAGTGAACTTACTAGCTTACTAGAGTAAAATAAACAGTCTTATAATTAAAAATAAAATGGGAAAATCTTAATCTCTTATGTATGTCTGATGATTTAAAAATATCTCTGCAAATTCACTGACAGTCCTTTCTCTAAAAGGAGGAGCATAATGTCTCTATGAATGTCAGCTGGACTTGTAAATCATTTGTAATGAACAGAATGTGGTGAAAATCAAGATTAAGCCATAAAAAGTAGAGCTGTTGACTGGGCTTTGCTCTTTGTATCACTACTAGAGGAAGCCAGTTGCCATAACATGAGGACACTCAAGCAGCCCTTGACAACGATACCTGAGGCCTCTTGACAACAGCTAACATCAATGTACCAGTCATGTAAGTGGCCACCTTGGATTTAAATGCTTCTGCCCTATCCAAGAATTCAGATGACTTTAGTTTTGACCAACATCTAAATACACCATCATGAGAAACTTGAAGCCAGAACTACCCGGTTAAGCTGCTCCTGTATTTATGACCCATAGAACCGTAAGAGATTAAAAATACATATTGCTCTTTTAGACATTAAAGTTTTGAGGGCAACCAGACAAAGACACTCTAAGAAAACTACACACCCATATCCCGGATGAACACAGATGCAATAATCCTCAACAAAAGAGTAGGAGACCAAAGTCAAAAATGCACAAAAAGGGTTATACACCACAACCAAGTGGGGATTTCCTCCAGGGATGCAAGCATGGTTCAACATCTACAAATCAATCAATGCAATACACTGTATTAACAAAGTGGAGGATTAAAAGCACACAATCATCTCAATAGATGCAGAACAAGCATTTGACAAAATTTAGCATCCTTTCATGATATAAACTCTTAACACATGGGGTAGAGAGGGAACAGACCTCAACATAATAAAGGCCACATATGACAAGCCCACAGCTAACGTCACACTCAATGGGGAAAATATGAAACCTTTTCCTCTAAGATCAGGAACAAGGCAATGTTTACTCTCACCGTATTTATTCAACATAGCACTGAAAGTCCTAGTAACAGCAATAGATAATTAATACTTAGTCATTTTAATAGTTTTATTCTTTAACATGTACTCTTTGAGGAAATGGTGGAGATGTCTATTTTATATGTATTCTACTAAAAACTTGTTTCTTCTATTTCTCCATTTAACTTGCAAAGAAAAAAAATGTGAGTTAATATTAAAGATGGTTTTTGGATATGATGGAGTAAGCAGACTCAAGAACAGTGCCTCTTCTTATTCTTATTATTCTTCCTCTCCCTCTTCTTCCTCTTCTTTCTCTTCTTCTTTTCTTCTTCCGTGTTTCCCTGAAAATAAGACCTAGCTGGACAATCAGCTCTAATGCGTCTTTTGGAGCAAAAATTCATATAAGACCCGGTCTTATTTTAATAGCATACATAGGAAACACTAAATCTTAGTATGAAGAATCCCAGTATGTATTGTATAAGACCCGGTCTTATATATTATATATAAGACCGGGTCTTATATGAATTTTTGCTCCAAAAGATGCATTAGAGCTGATTGTCCAGCTAGGTCTTCTTTTCAGGGAAACACAGTGGTAGTTCTTCTTCTTCTCCTTCTCCTTCCCCTTCCCCTTCCCCTTCCCCCTCCCCTGCCCCTCCTCCCTCTCCTCCCCCTCCTCCAATTCATTCATTCAACACCCATTTAATGAAGGCCATCTTTGTGCCAGGTACTGGGAACCTAGCAGTGAATACAGTGGATGTTATGGAGTTTACAGAGGGAAGTTAAGCTATATTAGTAATTAATTTACACTACAATATGAAGAACTTAGAGTGATTAAGCATGTTAACATTGTAGCAAGCAGAAAGGCCCTGTGCATTTAATCTCTTTGTCTGTGCTACTCAAAAGTGTTTGTCCATGAAGCGGTCCATGAGTGTGTCTGATTGGAAATCAACAAACTGCTACCTTCATTGAAAAAGTCTTAATGAGAAAAAAAAAAAATAGCAGCTGCAGTTTAGTGCGTCTCGTGATGTAGGTCATTGACATTCTGGCACAATGTAGTTTCCTGCATTGTGCAGTTTATTGCATTATGCAGTTTCTACCAAAGTCCTTACATTTCACAGACTAGTGAGAAGCAATTTGCAGATGGGTAGCCAGTCTTGTGACCTCAGTTTGGATTCCATTGCTCTATACTATTATATATTACTGCCTTGTTGAGAGTTATCAAGCATAGATTCAGTTCACAAAGGCTGTAATTTGGGTGCATACATAGGAAAGACTAAATCTTAGTATGAAGAATCCCAGTTCAGAGTAGACATGGGGGATATACTGCTTGTTTATATCGTATCTGCCACATGTGGTGGATAAAGTATATGATGCTACAACTATAATTTTTAGAGAACTGGTTTCAGGTTTTTTTAAATTTTATTTAATCTTATACCTTTTTTCTTTCATCTATATCACCTCTTATTCTTTTTATCATTCTATTCTAAGATTTATATTGGTTAAATATTAATAGGAAATCAATTTTAATGCTGATTATTAAATATCATGAGTATGGTTAGGGAGAGAAATATCTAGGAAAATGCTACCCTTTGCCTGGGGCTGTGGAAAAAATAATAAATTTTATCATTGTTTTTGTTTTCTATAGGCATTTATTTTATGTCATTCTTTCATTTGCTTTCTAAAACAAAAATATTTAATATTATTTATTGAGTGTTTCAATATTCTACTACACAAAGAAACAATTTTCAAATGATTTAAAGCAGAGTGAATATAAAGGAAAGCTATATTAAATTAAAAAAAAAATTGCCTTGTCAGTAAGTTATTAGAATTTTAGAGTCAGGACCTTAGGATTTACCTGGCTAACCCTCTCCGTTTATATACAGGAAAAATCAAAGCCCAGTGCAAATGGGCAAATAGTGGGGGAAATAAAAGTGGGACGCAAGTTCATAGTGTGTCCTTGCTACTTTATCATCTTGCTGCTTGTTTTGTATATATTTTTCTTAGTTGCCAAATTTACCTTTGATTCCAAAGTTACTATTTTATTCTCAAAATCTTATATCATTTTCTTATATCTCATTGGACTAGGCTAAGCTAACATAAGTTTTTTTCTACCACAAAAAACATGATGGAGCTACAGAAGCAAACATGGTCCATCATGGTCAAACACGTCCTGAGGCTGTTCTGTGCCCTGGAATCCATTACCTGGGTCACTAGTCTCAGGTGAATCACTGAGACAGTTGAACTGTGCTCTGGGTCAGTAGTGCCTGCATGTGTACAGGTTATTTTTCCTCTATACCTATTTTCTTGGATATATAATCAAATTACTACAAAAGCAGAATATGAAAGTATTTAATTAATATTTCACCCAGTTGCTCATCAGCAAAATCGCTCACAATCTTCACTTGGTTGCTCTGAGTTGAAATCTACCTCTTCCCTGTGTATACTGCTTACCTTGGTCGTCTCAAGGGACACAGCTTTGCTTCTTCACGCACTGCATATTCCTCTCCCAGCGAAGTAATAGACCCCCTTTCTTGTCCTTACTCTTTTAAAACATCCCGATTTTACTTCCATGAATCCATGTCATGAAACTATCCTATCTAGTATTCCTCCTTAGTGCAGTTTGTAACCTGGGTCTCTTATCACTTCCTTTTGTTCCCTGAGAATTCTAATAGCTAGTTAGTAGTCACTCTCTCTGCCACTACCCCTACCATAATTTTAAAGAATTTCAATATCCACTTAGATGATTCTTTCAATACCTTTACCGAAGGTTTTATTGACCTCCTTCCATCCAATGCCTGTGCCCCCAGTTACTCACTCTCAAGGTCACTCCCTAGAACTTGTTATTACCAAAAACTGATGCCATCCAAATTTCATTGGCAAGCATCCTTTTCTTCCCAATAACCACATCTTATCTTTGTAGTGCACTTGGTCTAAAATTTCATTTCCAACAATCTCTTTCACTCATGGGGTCTGTAATCCTTTTACCCACCACCTTTTATTATCCCTCACTCGTCCTCATATTTCTGTTCTCCTTGTCCTGCTTCAATTCCATGTTCAGTCATTACAACCACTCCCTGGTCTCGACCCTTTAACCGCACTGCCTTTCACTGACTTTGCTCTACTTTTTTTGGCAAGGCTTGTGTCATCCTGTTTACATCCAACTTGTCTTCCTTTCCACTCCTAACCAGAGAATGCCGCTAAACATTCTGGAGAAAAACACACTGCATCACTTTAAATATGACCACAAATGTCAAGTGAGTTTTTAATGATGCATGGAATTCATTGCATTTTCCCAATCCAGTCTCTGTCCCATTTTCCTTGATGACTATTTCAAACTGTCTTCTCCCCTCAAATCTTCAACATCTATTCCTTTATGTCATTCTCAAGCCATGACCCAGCATGTTACTTTTCTGAGAATACTGAAGCAATCAAAGAGAATTTCAAAATGCCCTGGCAAATACATCTACCCACTTATACGCAGCTGTGCCTGTGAACTGTGTCTGTTGTTATAAATTATTTGTACTCAGCAATGGCCAACTCTTTCACTTGTGTGCCAGTTTCTAATTAACCACTCAAGCACACTGCTTCCATACATTTCCCTCTGCCACTTCATCATTGTTTTTTCCTCTCTACTGAGTTTTTTTTCATAAACATAACACATTCAGTAGTATTTCCCACCTGACAATTCTCCTTGGATCCCTCTTTTTTTCCCTAGTATCTACACCAAATATTTTCCATCACGTTTTTTTTTTTTTAATTTAAAAAAGACCAGGCTTTTTTTATTTATTTATTTTTTCAATTACAGTTGACATTCAATATTATTTTATATAAGTTTCAGGTGTATAGTACAGTGATTAGACATTTATGTAATTTTCGAAGTGATCCCTCAATAAGTCTAGTACCCACCTGGCATTATACATAGTTATTACAATATGATTGACTATATTTCCTATGCTGTACTTTACATTCCTGTGGCTATTTTGTAACTACTAACTTGTACTTCTTAATCCCGTCACATTTTTCACCCAGCCCCCCAAACCCCTTGCCATCTAGTAACCATCAGTTTATTCTCTGTATCTCTGATTCTGTTTCTGTTTTGTTTATTTATTTATTTTGTTCTTTAGATTCCACATATAAGTGAGATCATATGATATTTGTCTTGTTCCGTCTGACTTAGTTCACTTAGCATAATACCCTCCATCATTTTAAAGAAAAACTTCTCAAAATCGGTTTCCTCACTAGCACTCTCTGATTTCTCTTCCTTTATTCTGCCTTGACCTCACCACATTCAAGTTTTCATGCTTTCCACTCCACTGAAATTACTCCTGTCAATGTCAACAATGATCTCTTTATTGCTCCTATTCTTAGTCCCCCTCTACTGACCTATCAATAGCCTTTGACAGAGTTAATGGGTCTCTTATCCTTAAAACACTGCCTTCACTTGGCTTCCAGAATGCCTCACTGTCATGGTTTTTCTCCTGAATAACAAGTTGCTCCTCACCTCTACTTGCCTATCTCTAAAATTGGAGTGTTCCAGTGCTCAAACTTTAGAACTCTTCTATTTTTCTAACCCATACTTTTTAAAAATAAAATCTTTAAAGATTATTTATATTGAGAAACTCTAAATGCACATCTTCAGTCCAAACCTGAATCCTAAACACCCAGCTGGAATAAGTAACTGCCTACTTGAGATTTTCACCTGGACATCTGATGGTTTACTGGGCATCTTAAAGTTAGCATATTACAAAATGAATGCCTGATGTTCTACCTTTCAAAGCTGTTTTCCTTGCAACCTTTTTCATCACTTAAAGGCAGTCCCATTCATCTGGTTGCTCATACTAAAAATCTTTGAGTCATCTTTTTTCTCTAACACCCTAGTTCAATCTGTCAGTATATCCTTTTGACTGTACCTTCAAAATACACAGGGTGCCAAAAACAAGTATACACATTTTAAGAAAGGAAAAAAAAACTGTATTAAAATTGTAATACTCAATGTATGCTGATAACAAGAGATGAATACAAGTCACATTTGACTTCTGCAATTACAAGAGGTGCTCAAAGTGGTTACCATCAGCGTCCAGACACTTCTGATTATGGTGAACTACTGCTTGAGCAACGTTGAGTGAGGCCTCCAGGATCTTCCCTTGTGCACATCACCCATACAGTACCATGCATCTCAAATTATCACAAATGTGAGCAATTGTTAGATGTGTGGAGGTTCTGTTGCATACTCACACCTCCATTGTTATTGTACTTCCACAATGTTCTGGAATTTCAAATACCACTTCAGAATGGTCTTGCACTCCTCCCACAACAATCTTGCTTGTGCCATTTTCTTTGACTGTCCTGCCTGTCGCATGGTGACGCTAGCATTCATTTGATTAATGCCATCTTTTGAGTGAACGTGGTACTATACATTGCTACTGTAATTCAATTCAACTTCGAAAAGTAATACATAGATAACATCTCTTAAAATGTGTATACATATGTTTTGGCAGCCCAGTATATTCAGCATCTGGCCATTTCTCATCATCTCTTATTTATTTATTTATTTTTCACCACACTGGGTTAAGCCTCCATCATTATTTACTTGAATTAATGCTCAAACTTTCTCACCAATCACACAGCATCTGCCATGGGCCCATTTACTCTGTTATTATCACAACTGTTAGAGTGCTTCAGATAATACGTAAATCCTGTCGGAGCAACCCTCTACTCATGATTCCTCAGTGGCGTCCCATTTACAAGCCAAGTTGTTGGAAACGATCTAAACTCCTGCTAAAACTTATGGCTTCATCTGTTACGATCCCCCATTTCTCACTTTGTTTCAGCCACTTTGAACTCCTTTTTCACTCCTAAACAAATCAGACATGCTCCTATCTGGGGGCCTTTGATCTGGCTATTTTCTCCGATGGAAACGCTCTTTCTTTGGAGACCCCTATATCACTTTTTACATTCACCAGATCTTTGCTCAAATGTTACCTTCTCCATAAAGATTTTTGGCAACTCTATTTCATCTTCTGTGCACTCCCTATAATCCTTCCCTTCTTTGTTTTTCTTAATAGCAATATGTAATATACTATGTATTTTATACAGTTTGTTTATGTTTTGCGTTCATTCACTAATAAACTAAAACCCCGTGAAAGTAGGGATTTTTCTTTGTCTGCAGCTATATTTCTGTATCTAGAATACAGCCTGATGCAGAGTATACATATTAATGATATTCATACCAGTTATATTACCCAAAGTAATAATGAGCTAAATTAATGTTGTAAAATGTGATATTTCTTTTACCTTCATGATGATACGTACGAGAAAGTATGTTTCTTTTATTCCTGTAGAGGTGTTTAACATTGGGTGGTTCATAGCACAGGGCACAGAGATGAATAAGAATGGAAGATGCAGGTTCTACTCAGACTGATAGATATGGCAGGCCAGTGTGAAAATGGTTAGGAGGGAAAACATGAGGACAACTCCTCTAGGAAAGGAAGGCCCTTTTTATGGTTTCAGACTTAAAGCTGAAATTGAATAAATTCATGTATCCACACAGTGGGGAAGCATCAATGTATAGAAGATAATTTTATAAGCGACACAAAGGTCTAGTAATTCAGACCAAGAAAAATGAGAAGAGTCTCATCAACATTTATAAACAAAGGAGCAGGAGCCAGCATTCACCTTGGAAAATAGGTGCCAAAGACTAGCAATCCCTGACCCAGGCACTGCCCTCCACTCTTTTCAGACATTATCATATGTGTTCCGTTATTTAACCCTCACAGCACACAGAAAAAGGCAAATATTCACTTCAATTTTATAGAAATGAAGTTTAGAAGTCATGTACCATATCCAATGTGACATGGCTTCAAATGAGTATAGTATGTTTGCCTGACTCTCCGTTCAAAACATTGCCCTGGCAGTAAGCCAGGAACTCTGACTGGGCTGAATCTACCCAGGGAGGGGGCCTTTATCTATTGTACATGAAACTGCTGTATGGACGTTGGGATGGGACCTTCTGATGTCAAAGGTTCTTTAGTGTGGATAGATCCTGTCAGTGAGTCAGGGCTCCACAAGTATTTAAGATGGGGTATGGCTGCTATATTAGTCGTCTATTGTATATAACAATTTATCCCAAAATTTAAGGGCTTGAAACAAGAAGCATTTATCTTTCCATTTTGGTGTTTCATGGATTTGGGAGAAGCATAATTGGGTGGTTCTGTATTGGAGTCTTTCATGAGGTTACAGTCAAGATATCTGCAATCATCTGAAGGCTTGATTGGGCTGGAAGACCTCCTAATGTTGCTCTCCCATGTCACTGGCAAGTTGTTGTTGACTCTTGGTAAGAAGCCTCATTTCCTTTCATACAAATTCTCCATAGGGCTGCTTGAGTATCCTTATGGAATAACTGCTGGCTCCCTTCTCTAGTGAGTGATCAAAGAGAGCAAGGTGGGATTCTCGACGTCTTTTATTACCTATCATTAGATACCACATTCCATCATTTCTGCAGTATCCTGTTGATTAAACAAGTCAGCCCTACTCAACATGAAAGGGCACAACACAAAGATGTGACCACCAGGAGCTGAGGATGATCCTGGGCCATCTGGGAGGCTGGCTGCCACAGCTGCTCTTGAGAGAACCAGGTCTCACATTTCTAGCAAGAGCATTATATTTTTGAGAGAATGAGTATGAATGTTGAGACCTGGATAAACGGACATCTCTACGTAAAAATAGTTATTTTATCACAGTTGTTTATGTTTAAAAAATAGTTTCTGTTTTATACTTCCATGTCTGTATTCAAAATATACCAAAGCATTCAATTTTTCAGGAAGCTTGGCCAGATCAATCAGTGTAAGAGCAAAATAGTGAGAAGACGGAATCTCTGCACTGATATAATAATAAAACATCTATTACTGGCACTCTAAGAGTAGTAATGGTTGCATAATTCTCATTAATTTAACATTAAATATCCAGCAAGCATTACCTCATCATATAGGTCCTGTTGCTATAGCACTATCAGTTCAACTGTTTTCTAATCAATTTAAATGTAGTTTTGAGCGGAAATAGTGGTAAAACCCAAGTAATCTGTAGATTTATAATGTAATTTTAAAGTCGGAAGAGAAAACATACATGATCCAATTGAATTTGATTGATCACACTGAATTTTATCACTCTCAGGGAGTTAGTATTATTTTTTACTTGTTAACAGATAAGAACATAATCTACATTTGTAAAACAACTTGCTCAAGATTGAACACAAAAAAAGGAAAATAATCATAATTTTAAAGTATCGTATAAAGTTGAAAACAACCTAGTCCAATACTTAACTTAATAATGCCATCTTCTACATGAGTAACAGGTGATCATCTAGACCAGCAATTTTTTTCTGTCAAAACCCCAATAGTAAATATTTCAGATCTGAGAGCCAGAGGCTCTTCCGCAACTACTCAAATTTTGCTCTGCTTGTGTGAAGTCAGTCATAGGTGATACATAAGGGAATGAGCATGGCTGTGTTCTGATGTAACTTTATTTATGAAAACAGGCAGCTTCCTGTATTTGACTCACAAGCCATAGTTTTCCAAACTCTGATTTACCTTATGGGTTAAATGCTGGTAACCCAGGCCTGCTATGAACAAAATAATAGTTTTCTTTGATTTCTATTGAGTCCATGTTTTTTAGGATAAAATGCATTAAACATGTTCTTGGAAATATAACCATCTTACACTTTGTTTCAAACTCATTCAGCTTTCAAACAATTGTGTTTATTATCCACATTGAAATGCATTTGAGTCCAACTCGTATTTGGCTCCAATGTCTTCTGTGTTTGGGAATCTCAGTATCTACCTCTAAAGGTAACACATTAACTGATTAACTGTACTGAAATGAGTTAATCACCGCATCCTCTGTACTCCCTTAGCATATTATATTACTTTATAACATTTTATTAATTTTAATTTTATAGATATTGGTCTCTTAGAAGCTTCCAAGTATATAATACAGTTTTGTTGACTATAATCATCATTCTGTACATTAGATACCCAGAACTTATCTTATAACAGGAAGTTTGTATCTTTTGACCAACAAGAGATAAAACTTCTTAAAATAGTCAGTGCCCTCTTTTAGGGTCCTTATCTATTTTTGACTGAAATTCAGCCTGAAAAATGAACAGTTTGTCAGATGCTACTAAGACTCATTTGGAATACTAATGAAGTAAGACTCCTTCATCTGTAACACATAACTGACAGACGATTACTTTTCAGGATATGTAAAAATAATGTCTACAGATCCATAGAAAAGAATTAACCACCAGATTGACTACAAGAGAATAATGTCAAAGACTACAAAATCCACTGAAGAGGAAATCTGCATGGCCAGTAAATCTTCTTAGTGACCAGGAAAGCCCTGTAACCCTTATGTGGACACAGAAATATTTACAGTAACTTTTCATGTTTATCTTATTTCTCATTCCTTAGGTATTTGTGTACAAGAATCTGATACTAAAATTTGTGTTGCTGAAACTCTTCTCAGTTGCTTCTGTACTGGTTATTCTGTTTTCTTAAGTGTATTTCTTTTTCTGTGAATTTTTACCCCACCATCAAATTTTATTGAAATCTCTTCTCTCATTCTACATACAGAGACAACTTCTCATTCCAATTTATTTCCCTTCTAAACCACTAATTTTCCCTAACAAAAGTTTGAAAGAATTAACAGTGCCCACATGACTTCCAATTTCTTATCACTAAAAAATATATGTTTCATCTCTCTTCTAGAAACATTCCAGCCTTCAGGATTATACAAACTCAATAAATATTTCTTAAATTGAAATGAACTATGTACATTTTATTTTCACATGAAATCACAAAAGGATGCAGTGATAAGTGGGGTTGATATAACTTCAGGGATAGAGAACACTTCCTATTAGCTATATTACACTTGGACTCCTGAGTACCCTTCACCATTGAGTATCTTACAAGTTTCTCTAACTGATAGGAGAATACTTCATCTCTATTATCACTTAGGAGTTGTTCTTTTCGCATGGGTTGTCCTTATTCCCAAGGACTAGATCACTGATTTGCAAACGAATACTCATGATTCACAAAATCAATTCCTGACCAGCAATTTTTTAAATCAAGTGGAATATTAGCCTGGGTCCCGCCCCCCAAAAAAGTAGAAGTTGAGAGTAGAATATATGTGCAAGTGGTTCATTTGGACTTTGGTTCTCAAAAAACAGTAGCCAAGGACTGAGAGTTGTAAAACAGAGAAGAAAGAACCAACCCACAGTTGTGTTATCCTGGTCATTACTGTGGACATCAGGGGCTAGATGTCACTGATACAACTCTGAAAAGTGACACGTCATGTGTCTCAGAAGAGGAATGGAAGAAAGGAATATTTCTTCCACTGGCCTCTGTCCCCTAATTGTCAAGTTTATTTCCAAAATATGGTAACTACCTCACATGTTTAGTTTTATGCTTCTCAGAATGGTTGATGGTACAGGAGAAATACCTGATACAGCTGTGGAAAACATTATCATCTGGATACACAACACAGACTACAGTTAACATTTGGAGCATGGAAGTTGCCACAATACAAATGAAAACAAACAGAATAGGATGAGATGAGAAGACATGCAATAAGATATGTTAGAAAATACCAGAATATATCACATGTAATAATGGCAAATGTTATTTCATGAAAATTATATATTTCATTTCTCTTCGTGTTGTGTTACTGGATAATGTAGTAAATACATATTCCTTGGCTCCGGCCTGTGGTCAAATGTTCGAAAGCCACTCGTGTATGCTTGTCTACTCTTGCACATGCTGCTCTACTTGCATTGTCCTCTTTAGAAGCCAGATTGTGTTTATATTTTTCTCAAGTCTTCTGAGATCCTTTTACATTGAACCATCATAATCTCTAATAAACAGAACCATACAAAGTAGTTCCTCAAATTGTTCATCTTTCTTCTATCATTTATTACTGAATATTTGTAGTTGAATATCTTGAATCAGGTACAAATAGCATTTGTATGGGAGTGTGGTTTACCCAGGAAGTTAGGTAAAAGCTATATTCTACTTTGTTTATATCTGAGGAACAATGGTTACATCGTGAATATACTTATGAGAAAAGTCAATTAAATAAAACGTGGACAATGTATTGAATTAAAACAAAGAATTAAACTGGAGTCTGAAACCGATTTCTGTAAAATAAATCCCATTTTAGGGGCCGGCCCGGTTGGTCAGGCGGTTGGAGCTCCGTGCTCCTAACTCCAAAGACTGCCGGTTCGATTCCCACATGCGCCAGTGGGCTCTCAACCACAAGGTTGCAGGTTCAACTCCTCGAGTCCTGCAAGGGATGGGGGCTCCGCCCCCTGCAACTAAGATTGAACATGGCACCTTGAGCTCCCGGATGGCTCAGTTGGTTGGAATGTGTCCTCTCAACCACAAGGTTGCCGGTTCGACTCCGGCAAGGGATGGTGGGCTGCGCACCCCCTGCAACTAACAATGGCAACTGGACCTGGAGCTGAGCTGCACCCTCCACAACTAAGACTGAAAGGACAACAACTTGACTTGGAAAAACGTCCTGGAAGTACACACTGTTCCCCAATAAAGTCCTGTTTCCATTCCCCAATAAAATCTTAAAAAAAAAAAAAAAATCCCATTTTAGGCACTAGCTTGATGCCCAAGATGAAAAACAAACAAAATAATGTTTAGAGGCCTACATATCAGATGCAATCGTTGGGGGAAAAAACTGAAAAAATACATTTAAAAGCATAGAAATTGATCACATGTTCTTTAACCAGCAAAATTCTACAGTCAAAAGAAATAAAAGCCCAGAGAAATGGAAAAATCAACAACAAACAAACTTCTGAGTTTTGATTACTATATGATCCCCTCTGACTTTTCCTTCCATGTAAGGATTTTGGTTACTGTTGGGATATTTTCCAGAGGTCAAATGTTTGAGCGTGAAGAAAAAGCAAGAAGTTGGATCTTTCACCTATTAGGAGTACTCATATGTCATTCATGTTGAAAGAATAGAGTAGGGCACGTGAATTGACAGATTTGGATAAATTATTCAAAACTGCCTCCATTTTTTGGTTGATAAGAAGCAAAGTCCTTTCAGACAGTGTTTGTGGCCTTCTTCAGGGAAATGCTCTAGAGGTCAGAGATGGACACACATCCTGTATATATTACAGGATGGACGTTTCTATTTCGTGATTAACGTATTTGATATTATCGGTAATGCAATCACTGTCAAGCAGGCTAATAAAAGGTCATCTGTGATTTAAAATTTTTCAATCTTATAAAATAAAGATACATATAAATATTTCAAGTATCACCTCATCTCTGTTAGGTTTAGAGCATTTGCTTTGAAAATCTGATTAATAGTGATATCTACGTATGTAAACATTTAAACTACAATTTTAAGCACTAGAAGTCAAGTGTTAAAGTGATTGAATTTTCTGCTTTGAATTTCAATTCATGGTCATCAGTGTGAGATGTTCTTACTTAGTAATACTTGGGCGTCACCAGATTTTTAGAACACAACTTTTTCACTTTCCATTTTCTATTAGCTTCAACAGAATGAATGCTACTAAAGAGCAGCAGCACTTCAGCGAACGACGTGTTTCTGTTCTTAAATAAAATAACTGACAGCATTACTCAGAGAAGCTAACCAGTAGCATTCTAACTTTGTATGTATAGCTTCTTTACCTGGCATATCATTAGGACAACTCACCTGGGAAAAGGGTCAGAAGTTTTAATAATGATAAAAATCTCTCTTCTGAGGGAAAAGGGGGGAGAGGAGGGTGGAAAAGAGGAAGGGAGTGGGAGAGGAAGAGAGGGAGAGAGAGAGAGAGAAATTGAAGTGTTATTTCTAAGTCAATAACAGGAACCCCAACCCGCAATTTTCAGGGGCTTTGTGGTGTTATTGCAGGCTTACAGGAGAATTGCATATTAGAGAAAGGCACAAATATATCCAATTCTATTTGGTATTTGGTCATTCATCTTAGTGAAACAGGCTGGACCTTGTGTGAGTGAAAAAAAACTTATTTTGCTAATTTAACTTAAGATTCAGACTAAGTCAAACCAGTCTACCTTGTTCTTTTTCCTGATACCATATCTGAAGATTTTCTATACTTACATGTTGAAAAAGCATGGAAGATTAGCTCTTAGAAAAATAATTCTTATCTCCTTCAAAACTTGGGTGTGCAGCCTGCCATCTCACCCACCCTATGGCTCCAAACCTTTTCAAAGGCGGAAAAGCAGATCTATGCTTATCTTACTCTCCATTTGAGAGGGAACAGAGAGAAGATAGAAAATGCTGTCCAAATTCATAAAATAAGTATAACAACCAACATTTTTTTTTGGATCTTGCTATGTGCCAGGTATTGTCCTCAGCTTTTTACATTTAATATTTTATTTCTTATAATGTAAGAATATCATTATCCTCATTTTATATATTAAAAAATAAACAAGAGGACCGGCCTGGTGGCTCAGGCGGTTGGAGCTCCGAGCTCCTAATGCCGAAGACTGCCGGTTTGATTCCCATGTGGGCCAGTGGGCTCTCAATCACAAGGTTGCCGGTTCGATTCCTCGACTCCTGCAAAGGATGGTGGGATGCGCCCCCTGAGTAGCGACTGGATTTGGAGCTGAGCTTTGTCCTCCACAACTAAGACTGAAAGGACAACTTGACTTGGAAAAAAGTCCTGGAAGTACACACCATTCCCCAATAAAGTCCTGTTCTCCTTCCCCCAAAAAAACTCTTTAAAACAAAACAAAACAAAATAAAATACAAGAGTTCTAAGAATTTAGAAGTCCAATGTTAAACAGCTAGGACTTAGAAGAGCTGGGGTTCAAAACAAAAGGGGGAGGATGATAGACATTCAGGTGTGAAGTGATATCTCATTGTGGTTTTGATTTGCATTTCGCTAAGAGCTAGTGAAGTTGAGTATCTTTTCATATGTCTGTTGGCCATTTGTATTTCTTCTTGGGAGAAGTGCCTGTTCTGTCCCTCTGCCCATTTTTTAATTGGGTTATTTTTGTTGTTGTTGTTGAGTGGTACCAGTTGTTTATATATTTTTGACATTAGCTCCCTATGGGAGGCTAAGATGTTTGCCACTATCTTCTCTCATTTGGATGGTGCCTCTTTGTCTTGTTGGATGCTTTTGCTGTGCAGAACCTTTTAAGTTTGATATAGTCCCATTCATTTATCTTTGCTTTTGCTTCCCTCGCCTTTGTGTCAAATTCCTAAAATCCTCTCTGAACCAAAGTCCATTAGTTTAGTACCTATGCTTTCTTCTATGCAATTTATTGTTTCAGGTCTCATATTTTCCCAACACCATTTATTGAAGAGGCTTTCTTTTCTCTATTGTATGCTTTTGACTCCTTTGTCAATAATTATCTGTCCATAAATATTTGGTTTTATTTCTGGGTCACCAATTCTATTCCATTGGTCTGTGTATCTGTTTTTCTGCCAATACCACATTGTTTTGATTATTGTTGCTTTGTAGTAAAAATTGAAGTCAAGGAGTGTGATACCTCTAGACTTGTTCTTTTTTCTTAGAATTGCTTTGGCTATTTGGGGTCTTTGGTAAATTAACAAGTGTTGGCGAGGCTGCACAGAAGAAGGAACCCTCATACACTGCAGGTGGGAATGTAAATTGGTACAGTCCCAATGGAAAATAGTATGCAGATTCCTCAAAAAAATTAAGAATAGAATTACCATAGAACTCAGCATTCCTTCTTCTGGGTACCTATCCCCAAAATCTGAAAATATTTATCTGTAAAGATATATGTAACATGATGTTCTTTGAAGCATTATTCACAGTGATTAAGACATAGAAACAACCAAAGTGTCCTTTGATAGATTGAATAAAGAAGTTGTGGTATGTATACACAATGAAATACTACTCAGCCATAAGAAAAGATGAAATACAGCCATTTGCGACAATATGGATGGAACTTGAGATGATCATGCTAAGCAAAATAAGTCAGACAGTCACGAACCATATGATTTCACTCATATGTGGGATATAAAACTGAAAGTAACGAAGGAGCAAGACAAACAAACAAAGAAAACCTCAGAGACACAGACAACAGTTTAGTGGTAACCAGAAGGTAAGGGGGGAGCAGGAGAGTGGTAGAAGAGGGAAAGGGTGCCAAATATATGGTGATGGAAGGAGTGACTCTGGGTGGGGAACACACAATGTGACATATAGATGATGTTTCATATAAATGTACGCTTGAGGGCAGGCTCGGTGGCTCAGGCGGTTGGAGCTCCATGCTCCTAACTCCAAAGGCTGCCAGTTCGATTCCCACATGGGCCAGTGGGCTTTCAACCACAAGGCTGCCAGTTCGACTCCTTGACTCCCACAAGGGATTGGAGGGCTGTTGCCCCCTGCAACTAACAACGGCAACTGGACCTGGAGCTGAGCTGCGCCCTCCACAACAACTTGACTTGGAAAAGTCCCGGAAGTACACACTGTTCCCCAATAAGTCCTGTTCCCCTTCCCAATAAAATCTTAAAAAATAATAATAAATGTACACTTAAAACCTATATAATTGTACTAACCAATGACACCCCAATCAATTTAATTAAAAGAAAAAAGAAAAAGTAACAAGATATACCAAAAAAATTAAATCCTTTATTCACCTCACTCTTCACACCTAAAGCCTTGCCCTCCAGCCACAAACATCATCATGCAGACTATGAAGTCTTCCTCCTTAGGACACAGTGGGCAGTCAGAAAATTTGACCCACAGATGGCAAGTCTTTAAATGACATCATTTATATTTACCTTTTGGGGTCTATTATTATATTTTTTCCAATTACAGAGTCTCTCTAAATCTCCAAGGAGGGAAAGTCATAGGTTTCTTGAGAATGGAATCTGTTGCATTATCTGTAACTACTGAGGTTGTTTTTAGTTAGCTTCTGTTTGATACCAGTATAAAAACATCTATGTGGGCTCCCAGAATCACGCACACCTAATCATCTAAAGCATCTATTCAGAGCCTGTGCTATTGAGGGTTAGTGTCCTATGGGACTGTCTCACTTAGGATGCAGTTTTGAAGGGGAGAGATATTTTTACCAACTTCGTTTTTACATTTATTTCACTCTCCTGATGAACTTGCTTTCCCAAATATTCTCTAAGGACAGGAGAAATTAATAGTAATGAGCTCATTTGGAAAGAAATGGGCTCGTGATCATTTTGGCTTCATTCATTCTGCAGTAATGGCTCCTGCCTTTTTATTTTAAGGAATTCTGCTTAGGCAAGGTGCTGATTGCAGCAAGGTGGTGTTCACTAAAATAAACTTATTGAATTTTGGTGAGCCTTTGGGACAAAAAAGGAAAGACAATTGCCTATAAAATGTGGAATTGTTATCTTTTGGAGAAGAAGAACAGTAGGTGTATGCAGCCTCTAAGTGATAAACATGTACATTTCTAGCTTCATTTGTACACCTGCCAAGTCTCCCCAGCAGCTGTCTTCCTTACAGCCATCTGAGTGCTAACAGAACAAGTCCAAATTTTCCCAAACAACATGCAACATAACTAAAATTTAAAAAGCTTTTTATATCATCAGCTGGAAAGTTTCTGACAGTATGTATAGTAAATTTTAGGGTGTAAACTTTGTGGGGATTTTTATCCTTTTGTTTTACATAAACACTATGGTTTTACAAGATAGCACATTTAATAAATGAGAATGAAAATAGCAGTGTTTCTTTCATGTAATGAAGTATTTGTTAGTGTTTAGGGTTGGACAGGAAGGCTGTCTTAACCTAACAATCTTAAGGAAATGATCCTGTCTTATCACGGTTCCCACTTTTGATACACGCAGTTTTAAGAATCCGATTTGCTATTTTCTTATTGGGAAAAGTTGGAGAACATGAAAAGGAGGGAATAGTTCCTGTTTCTTCTGGGGATTTTACAAGGTGATGATCCTAGGCTCATGTCTGACCTGCTTAGGAGTTTGCTTATCCAAAGTAAGCATTATAAGGTAGGACGGGGAAACACCCCTATGTGGGAAGCAATCCTCCTGGTCGGTAATCCTGGATGCTTTCCTATTAACTCTATTGTTTTGTGTATTTTGATTTACCTCTCAGTTTACCCATCTGAAATAGGGAGAAGGACCAGCGATCTACTGCATCATTCAGTTATGAGAACTGTTAGATAATATTGTATGTACAAAGTGCTACGCGTATTACTTGGCACATACTGCTAAAGGAAGGCAATTAATCATCTCACTCGTGTGAAAGCTGAAGAAAAATTTTCATGAATTAATTTTCAATATTTGAAAATTAGAACTCGTATGAATAAGGCTTAAAAAAGGACTGAGAAAGTGGCCTGAAGGCTATAGTGCATTCTGCAGTCATCTTTAAAAGGGACTTGGTAGGAAGTCAGGTCATGTCACACAGTGAGGTGTGATTCTTAGCATAGAAAGACTCTCTAGCCTCTCAAGAAGGAAATGGAAGGAACTGAGGCAGATGGCTCTGTGTGTGTGTGTGTATGTGTGTTTGAGGTGTTTGTATTTGGCATTTGACTGGGGGAAAGGGAGTACAAAAGCTTGTGAAGGTATAGCAGACAGAAACTCCAAAGCCCTAAGTCCTACCTTATAATTTATAGTGTGGTAGAGTTGGGAACAACATTTAGGAAATGATTCTCAGTCTGTTGTTCATTGATGTTGGATGATATACTGGGATTACGTTGTATGTGAATTAAGCAAAACTTGTTTTTCCACCAGAAGAGTAAGTAAAACAGTTCTTTTTTATTTTTAAAGTTGCATGATCTTTTGGCTTTTGAAGTCATCTGATAGACTAGAAAACCTATGGGCTCAAAAGTCAGTTTTCTAGTCCATCAGGTTACGTCAAAATCCAAAAGATCATGCAGTTTGAATTGAGCTTCCCTCATATTGCTATGGAGTTTTAGTCAAGTCACCTGCTTTGAAGTGAGGTCCAAGCTTAGACAATAGAGGGTTTTAATACCTCCTTTAGAGGATTCTTGTGAGAATCAAAGTGAATAATATATGACATATCTATGACAGTGCTTGGCTTATTACAGGTGTTAGAGAAATATTACGTTAGTCTCTCTCTATTTAATTATGATGGAGTTATTAACTAAGGAGAGGTAATAGCTAAAACAGTTTATGGAAGTGAACAAGAAAAAGGTGTTTCATGTAAAAGAGTATACTTGAATCAGATAATATTAGGAGACCATGAAAGTTCAATGAAGCTAATCACTTAATAACACTAATTAGAAAACAGTTTATTGAACTCTTACTGTGTGCCAGGCATTGTGTTAATTTCTTATATGCATCTTCATAGCCATTCCTGACAAAAGCCCTATAATATAAGTAATAACCTACATCTTATAAATGAGCAAACAAACATACAGAGGTTAGTAGTGGTGCTATGTTCAGTAAGTCCTCAGTTAATGTCATCAATAGGTTCTTGGAAAAGATGACTTGAAGCAAAAAGACAAATAATGAAACCAATTTTACTATAGGCTAACTGATGTATACAAAAGTTCCTACAGCATTATTTCTGGTCACAAAAATATCACCAATCTTATAAATAAAAACCACAGAAACTTCTAATATTGAACTTGAATGTGAGCTATACATCCATTTAAGAAAGATGAATAAAAACCAGTCAGATAGTTCTTTTCCAATCTGCTGATTGCAGTTCAGTGTCACCGGAAGCCAGAACCTCTCCCAGCAGCTCAGTGCACCAGGCAAGACCCACCCACCCTGGACAGGACATGCTTCCATCGCAGGGTCACTCACATCCACACCCACACTCAGTCAGACTGGGACAAGGGAGACACGCCAGTTCACCTCACGTGCACGTCTTTGGGATGTGAAAGGAAATCAGAGGCCCTGCAGGAAACCCTCGCAGATATGGGAAGGATATGCAAACTCCACACAGACAGTGGTCCTGAGCCAGGATCATTTTTTTTTTTCTCATCAATGTTATAACAAAAGAAATGACATTGAATAGAATGATAATGTTATTTGAGGACCTGCTGTATTGCTCTCACTACATATAGAAGATAAAAAAAAAAAGCACATACAATACCATGTACTTAAATAAGAAAACAAGTGCCAGCTCATTTTTAAAAACGAAAACCCTTAATTATTTTTTCTAATCTGACCTAAGACATAAGAGAAACAAGAATTTTCCAAATTTTGGGTTCAACTAAGTAAGACATTTAAATGTACTTTCAAGAAGTTATTCTTTTGAAGTACTGTTTATTTTTCATAATGACACCTTACTGATGTCATTAAACTTGTCTGTGGTATACAGTTTTCAAAGAGTTTTAGAATTTCACAAACTTATCTCATACGGGGCAGTAGTGGCCAGAGTACATCACCAGAATCCTGGCATTTTAATTCCAAACCTGCTGCAATTTCCCTTTGTAAGTTTGGCAAATTAAACACTTTTTGAATCTCTCTTTTTGCTCGTTAAAATGAGAGAATATGGTCTGGATTTTCTGGTACATCTCTGCTCATTTTAAAACTGTTTCAAGGTCATGTAAGTAAAACTAACAACAAAAACAACAAAAAGAAAACATTTGACATAGCTCCTTTTTGGCGTAAGGAAATCACTACGATAAAGTGGCAAAATGTTTCATAGTACTGTGACGAATCTGCTGTGTCATTCTCACAACGTGATGAAGTGAATATTTCAAATTTTTCACGAGACATTCTTATACAAAATGTTCAGTTAATCTTGTAATTTTATTCTTTCAAGGGTTGCAGGTTGGTTATGCATATGTTGCCTCAAAATACATATAAATTTAAATTATCTTACATTTTAGGTAGATGCCACTGTGGAATGACAGATATCAATAAAACCATGTCCAAATAAATTTATATTGAATTTTCATATTCTGCTTTGTTTTGGTCATGTTAAATATAGATTTTCCTATATGGATTGAGTATAGTAAGGATATTATTTTGTCACTAGTCATAATATGTATAAAATGTGTTCTATAATCAATTCATATTGGATATTTAATTTATTCTTCTACCCCTTCCCAGAAGAAAGCTTACACTTGGCATTATAAGAAGGCTTTTGTTTAAAATTAGAGGGCAAGTGGAATGGTTTCAGATTTTGGTTATATGAGGGAAACATTAGCAAATGAAATAAACGTGATTTGGAGCTTTCTAGCACTTAGTGGCATAATTCATTTTGAACTCTAAATTATTTATGGCATAAAAGGAGACACTTGGTAAATAACAGGAAAGGCATAGAAATCAAATGCAGATTGTGGTATTTGCTAACTCTAACACTTGGGTTACCAAAACCCACACCTGGTGATAATTTATTTATTCTGAATTAGTTCCCAAAGAATAGTTAAATTTCTGGTGGAAAAAAAATAAATTAGGCCATTAGCAAATGGCTAAAAAAATTTCACAAGGAAAAAAATAATCCTTCTGATCTGATGTTAAGGCAAATTGTATAAAGCCACCAGGAATCTGAAAATATTTTTCTTAGAACTGATGAATGTTTGATAAATAGCCAGTCTTATTTCAGTGTAAATTAATAGGACATGTATCTGTGAAATGTAATATGTTACCACCAGTGCAGTAAATAAATAAATACTCACAGGAAAGTTGGAAATGTATGTGTCTGTAAAAATTGTTACATATGTAAGTAAATAAGTATGTATATATGTATATATGTATAATTTCAGAAAGCTACTGACTCATAAATAAAAAAATAATAAAAAAAAGAAAACCAAACACCGTTTGTGTAAACAACCATGAATTAGATTTCACTTATTCCAAACCAGTCGGAGTTAAAGAAAAATTGAACTTTTGAATTATCTTATTTAATACATTTCAATCTCCTTTATGACATGCAAATAGTTATCCTTATTTTTAAAGCTTTTTTTTTTTTTTTTTTTTTTTTAAGTATTTCTCAAGAGTTTCTCTTTTCTTTATTTGAATTGGTTTCTACTCCTGGATTGCACATCAGACACTATGGGCTTGAATCCCAAGGACCTGGTCGGTCTCCTTTTTCATGGAAGGAAATAGTCATACATGATGCTTTCTTCTATTGAATTCAGTAGTGAATTCTTTCATGGGCATCCGCTCCATTTGGTTTATTTGTTATATAATACACAGAGTTACTTTATAAAACGGCAGAAGTCACAATACTTTTTTCCTGAAATTTCCCTTAAAGTTTCATTATGCATACATTTTTAAAAATTCAGCGTTCGTTATTTATACACCCTTTCAATATAAATACCACATTATTCGTTTCAGTTTTAAAGTAGTAGAGTCCAAATACAGTAATAACTAGAGCACAAATGCAGTTTTTACTTCTTATTTATCACCACACACTTACTCTGTTCTTTCTTTTCCTTCTCGTTATTTTCTTTTTCTCAGGATTTTGGAATTGAGTCAGACTGACTGGAAATCTAGGGAGCTTTCTGCTACCTTAGGCTGTTTCTCAAAAGAAACATTTTGCAAAAACTAGATCTCTAACCATAAAAGATCTGGTTGTAAATATTCTTTGCAATCATGGATTGTATTATCAGTTTCTTGATCCCTGAGATAAGATCTTTTTCAGTGGAAAACTTTAAGCATATCTGATAGAATGCGACCATTTATAGTTGACATAAGCTTTGTTGAATTTTCAGTTTTGACCAAGGCCAGAGCAGTATACACATATTGGTACAAAAGACAATTAATCACACAGGATGTATGTACTGTATGCATGTATTCTCCAAAAAAAGTTGCTGTTTACTAGACACATAAACTATGAAATGTGAAGGGAAGATGCTGAGGGCAGGAAACCCGCAAAAGGGTATGTATGACAGACCCTCTTGTGACTTCCTCATGATTGATTTCCTGAGACTTTTGCCTCACTGGTCACAGGTAATAAGAATGATACAACTGGCAGAAGTGTGGGAGATTACACAGAAATCTCAACCCCTTGAAATTTAAAGGTGAAATACCAGAGTAGATCAAGATGTTTTCAAAAAGATCGGCTGGCAGGAAAAGGAAACCTGACTCCTAAAACAAAATATTTTTAAGAAAAGGTAGAGTCTAAACTAGCGTTTAGACTTAAGATAAGATCTAATGAAGGAGAGTTGTTTTGAGCACAACTTTTGCCCATTTCAACAGAGCAAACACAGCATGGTGTTATATTTTGGTGGAAAATGGTCAAACACTGTAAGTGAAGAAAGAGACATGTAACTTTAGAAGCTATGCTTGGGGGGGTGGGTACTCTGATAGCATTCTCAGGGACCTACACCAGCGTAGCCATCACCACCAGCTTGTTGACAACTTTCAATGGTGTCACCTCACGGCTCTAAAAAACAATGGTACAATTGTATGTGTCAAGACTAATTTTGGCCTCTCTCTGTGCCTTCCCCACACGTGGCCCTTCTCCTCATACTACAGGGTCCTGGTGAGTGATACCTGCATCAGAAGATGATTATCAATTGGTTTCTATGCTAACAGGAAATGTGCAATTATGGGCAATCAGTTGTAAAAATAAATATGTGACTATATTTAAATCCTGAGTTGATGGAGAAGGTCAAAGATTAAACGCATACCCATTTTGTTCTCTATGTGCCAGAATAAAATGCTGTTAGTTCACTGCAGCACTAGCAATGATCCAGATGCCATCAGCAGAAGAGAAATACAGCAGGAGGTGAGTGACCATACTAAACATAGGCAATGGTGTAACAGAAAGATATTTTTTTCCTGTCATTTCCATCCAAAACCAAAGGTTGAAGACAAACCTTGTGGATGGCTTTTGACCTTAATTTAAAATCTAGGTTAAGTTGGTAGGGAAAAGCTAATAGTGAGTGAGTGTATTCAAAGTATCTATGAAGTATTTACTCTTAAAAGTGTTGAATTAAGAAACTCTATATTATTGGTAAAAATTTCTTCAAATCAGTTTTTAAATAAAGTGTTTTTCTTATTTAAAGAAGAAAAGTATGCTTTTCTCTATCTAAAATCAAATGATGTGACAACTTTAGTCTTACTTTTTCAGACCAGTATGGCTAGAGAACACTATACCTGGCTACCTGGCTGTAGTGTTCCTTAACAAAGCTTTCCAAACCAATAAATAAATAAACACATACATACATACATAATATTTCAATAATTATTATAAGTATGTGCATGCCTAGTTTCTTATTATTGCTCTTTTTAGTTATTTCAATGATAACTTTCAATTACCTGCACAGCTAAAGGTTTTGCATTTTATCCAAGACATGTATTCTGAAAAAGCTTGCCAACTCCTGCCAACCCCACTTCTCAATTTTCCCTATTATCATCGGGAATTACTTATTCAGGAGAAGCAGAGTAATTTTAATATTTGCCTAATAAAACATAATTATGCAAATTGCCTCTAACATTAAACAATGTTCTCTAAAACCAAATATTTTGGAAATAACTATTCTATCACACATATGCTTTTATTTTATTGGATAATTCAAATTAGACTATAATTCTTTTATTTTAAAAGTCTCAGGGCTTTTTTTTTTTAGTCCAATTTTAGCTATTTATGGAGTAGGAGTATTCCGGAGTATGTGGGTGCTCTATTTCTAGTTAACTGTGAGAACACGGCCAAAGAACTGAAGTTAAGTGGGTATAATTAAAAAAAAAATACATGTATATATATATTTAAATATATATTTAAAATAATATAAAATATATATTTAAAATAAAAATATATATTTAATAAGGGGTTCTTATAGCTCTAAAATGGGCAAAGTGTTACTGGGACTAATTCAGAGAAATTAAAAATGTGGGAAGATAAATTATACTTTTGTCCAGATAAAGATACCAGAGAATAAGTATCACATTCAGATATTTGAAATACATGTCCCCAAGACATAGAAAGGGAACGCATAATTTGAAAATTAAAATGAGATAATATTGAGGGTGCCAAAAAAATGTATACACATTTAAAAGCGATGTTGCCTATGCTCACGCAGTGGTTTGCCGTAATCAGAATGTCTGACGCTGATGGTAACCACTTGAGCACCTCTTGAAATTGCAGAAGTCAAATGTGACTGTATTCATCCTTTGTTATGGTATATATTGAGTATTAAAATTAATAGTTTTTTTTCTTTCTTAAAATTATGGTATACTTTTTTTGGCATCCTCTGTGTGTGTGTGTGTGTGTGGTGTGTGTGTATTAATTTGAAAAAGTCAAATTTAAAATAGCTCCAAATTGAAAGGAAAAATTCCAATATTTAAAAATAGCTACTAAATCAAAAGGTTATTATGCTTTTCAAAAACACATGGACTAGAAAACCAATCGTAGATAGAGTTCTATGAAGGAATGTTGATTGCTATTATTTTCAATTTTCAAATTTTCAAATTTTCAAATTTCAAAGTTGATAGGGCGTTTAGGTTAGGAGCACTTGTAAACGAGGAGAATAACTGAAATCAATATAAGATCAAAGACCTAAAAGTTTTTTCCTTGAATTTACAAATTTCACTGTTTTTAAGTGTTAATACTATGTTTGGGAGCAAATATAAAAGTTATTTGAAATCAGTGGAATCATTTAGAAACCTTAATGTATACATGTATTAAGCAACAAAACATTTTTACCTTAAGGGTCCACCACTGGTCTTTCAGCTACATGAATAAAAGGGAACCTCTACTTGCCTATGTGTTGTCTTATATGAAAATTAAGAAAAAAAAAAGAAAGAAAAATAAATATGAATAACACCTGAATGAGAACTTTCCAATATATTTTAAATTCCTTTCCATAATATAAACTTTAATGCCACAAAAGTAAATAGGTATACATGACTGTTTTATTCTTCAATAAGCTTATTTTGCAAATTGTGTGTAATGTGGCATGTGTATATGTGTGAATAAAAGAATTAGACAAAAATCGTGTCTTTCTCCAAAAAGTGTCTAAAAGGTAGAATACACATATCGAGAACAAGAAAACAAACAAACAAAAAAACAAACATATCTATGACGTAACAACTTCAAAAGAAATGCCAGATATTAAGCGCTACGTATGTTAAGGTAATCTAAAATATTATAAGCCAAAATACAACTAATTCTTCACGGATGCGAAAATAGAGCTCACCACATATCTTTACCAGAGGGCACAGAAAAAGTTAAAAACGTGTATAAACGTATTGGAAATATTATTTAGCCATCTGCAGATCTTTATAGATACGAAATGCTTTAACTCCTATTTTATCCATAGTTTCTTACGCCAATCCATTAAAAGTCACTTTTTGTTCAATGACTGGATGCAGCGAAACAAGCTTTGAATGAACAAGTTCTCTACTAAATTGTGAACTGTTAAAAGCCATGTATTTACTAAGATTGCAAGGATATTAGAGAGTTAAGGAAATATGGGCATAGGCTTTGGGATTCCTTGGAGAGCTCTGAGTTGTTCTGGAAGTCTTCTAAGTGAGTATTATTCAATACCTTTATCTACGGCTATGGTGGTTAAGGTCCATGCATCACTACCACACCTGTGACGCGATGTTGGCTGTGATAAGATATTGTTGATGCGTAATGCAATTATGCTAGTCCTTTCTTCCTCACTCAAAATGGCTCATTTTAATGCCGGAGAGTAAAGATCTTATCATAAACATTTTGAAGCCGTTACCAATTATATGAAAAATTAATCATTCACCTTATTCAGTCTATAGTCATTTCCCAGTGTGTAGTAGTTATTTATTCGTAATATACTTGGGTTTTAGAAAACAATTCTTACATCTTGTGGTAGGATCAATTTAATAGCAGAATCAATTGAAAGGGGATATATCAGTTAGGTTATTATTGTAAAAGTTTAAATGGGAGATAAGGACCAAAAATTAGACAAAAGCATGGAGTAGAAGTAGAAGATGAATGCAAAGATATGAAATACATTGAATAGAAAAGACTTGATGACTGATTAGCTATGAAAGAGTGGGTCATGCTTCTATTACTACATGGAAAGCCAATGACAGACAGGAGGGCCGTTTGTTATGTGAGAATGTGGATGGGTCAAGTTTCAGGAATGGTAAATCTGTAATGCCTGTGGAAGATCCAAGTAGAGATACCAGTAGGCAGTTAGACACAAGACTGCAGCTTAGAAATGAGATCCAGGCTGTTGGTGAAGATTTGAGTGTGAGGCAGAGCTTTCCCTCAAGTATCTCCCCATTTTCTGCCTGCAAAAACCAGGGAGCTTGGGAGAATATTTTAAGATGACCTATTGCAAACCTGAAGTTGCACTTTAATATTGCTTCCATTTTAAACATGCATGTAGATTTGTGTTGGTTTTGCATAAAATTTATTTACTTTTTCCAAATCCAAGAAGACACGCTCATGGATTGTTACCAACCCTACTTCAAGAGACACACATACAGTAAGTAGTGAAATATTCAATTCCTAGTATTTAGCTGTGTGACCATGAGATTATTCTCAGCTCCAAAAATACAGAATAGCATCATTATATAATGTAAAAATTCACCCATCATGTTGACTTTTTATCCCTTTCCTTTCAGGATGTAGTAGTAAAAATCCGGAGTAAAAGAAGTCAATGAAATTCGATGAGAAAATTGAATAAGTAGAGACCAAAGAATGAAAACAAAATCCCAAACCTAATACTATAATATGAAAGTAGTTACTTCTGCTATAAAAAGACTTTCCCGTAAGCTTCCCAAGTGTAAAACAAACTCACAGAAGTTTTAAATCGTAACTTTTACATATTGCCATTTTAAATGACTTACAGAGATTAATTATTATATCAGCTAGAATGTAACCCATGTGAGGACAATGGACTTTGTTTTATTGATGGATGTTTCCTGAGCTCATAGGCATTCAAATAACATGTACTAAATTTGGTAAAAGTATCTATAAGAGATAAGAAATATTTTTGTCTCATCAGTGTTTTGGTACATTCAATCTCAGTTGAAACATTTCACATTAACTATAATCCAGACTTTTTTTCTTTTTTTTCCAAGTCAAGTTCTAGTCCTTTCAATCTTAGTTGTGGAGGGCACAGCTCAGCTCCAGGTCCAGTTGCCGTTGCTAGTTGCAGGGGGTGCAGCCCACCATCCCTTGCGGGAGTTGAACCGGCAGCCTTGTGGTTGAGAGGATGCTCCAACCAACTGAGCCATCCAGGAGCTCAGCAGCAGCTCAGCTCAAGGTGCCTTGTTTAATCTTAGTTGCAGGGGAGCCCACCATCCCTTGCGGGACTCGAGGAATCAAACGGGCAACCTTGTGGGTGAGAACCCACTGGCCCATGTAGGAATCGAACCGGCAGTCTTCAGAGTTAGGAGCACGGAGCTCTAACTGCCTGAGCCACCGGGCCGGCCCTAATCCAGACTTTTTAGCAGAGGAATTTAAGGTAAGGAGTACTGAGTCTTATCATTATCAGATAGACAAATAGTTCTGACTACAGAACTGACATTTCACATAGAAAAAAGTCCTTAAATGAAAGATAGTGAGAATTTAGAACCAATGGGCTGAATGCAATATACAGAAGTGTTTTTGCTTGTTTGTTAGACACAGCATTTTAAAGTTGAAAGACTTCATATAAAAATCTTAGTTTGCCACTTCTCTTGAGAAAGGGAAGAAATGACAATGTCGGTGTAACTTTCTCATTTTGCAAGAATGTGTTTGTTAAGTGATCACAGACCCTTATAAACCAGGTGGTTGGACTTTGCTAATTGAACATAGTTCTCGCCATTATCCAGTACCCACTTATCAGGTCTACCCAGTGGGCTCTGCCCCTTGTGTTACCCTTGTTCAAAACAAAGCAAAACAAAACAAAGCAAAGCAAAGGAAAGCAAAACAAAACACTAAAAACTAATGTTAAAGAAAAAAAAAGTCAATGGCATCATAAGGAAGATTTTATTTAAGGAGGGACTGTTGTCATAGATTATAGGGACCCCTGCAATGGCATTTTGCAGTGGGGGAGAGAGATTTGAAAGGCTCACCTTCAAATATAGCATGGGCAAGTGGGAATTACAGCTAAGGACCAGGGTAGGGGTCAGTGGATGCAAAACTACTAAAAGGAAATATCATGGACAAGGAAGGATTCTTGCTTACAGTAGGCCAGGGTAATCAGACATCATCTGGGAGATGGTGGGAGAAGCCTGATTAGATAACTAGTTATCAGATACGGAGAATGGGGGATTCTGGCTAAACTTAGACTTAGAAGGATTCTTAGAAGGATTCTTAGAATCTTAGACTTAGAAGGATTCTTGCTAAACTTGAACAATGCAGACATACACGTGGAAGTCCAAACGTTGAGGCCTAGTTGAAAAAGAGTTTGGAGGAGACTGAGTAGAGTTTAGTCAAGGAGAGAATCTGTGTTACTAAATTGTACCAAACAGACCACTGAATTGATTAATTTCTCCCGTGTGTGCAGAAGACAAAAGAGTCTTTGGAAACTACATAAAACTCAGTTACAATAGGGAAAGCTCTGGAATACGAAAAGGACTCAAGTTAAAGACATGCTAAGTTTTCATCTGGCTGGCAACCTTCTTTTGACTCAGAAAATTCTGATCTATGCACAAGATAAGAGGCCCAGAAGGTCTTTTACACTATAAAATATCAGCCAAGTACTTTAATTTTCCTTTCCAAACACCTAGTAATTTAAACATAAACCAGTTTAAATTCATTAGCATTTGCCAAGCACACTCCTCTTCAAGAGCTTCAAACTGGGCTAGCAATGCAAATGGAAAAGCAGGGCTCTGACCCAGCAGGTAGGGGCGGCTTCATTAGCTGACTGGATTCAGCTATTTCTCCTGCTCAAGCTGAACTTGCGAAATGAATGTGCAGGAAAATGTGGGGCAGACATAATATAAATAATTTAGCTTAAAAGGAGTACTCTAAACCTCTCATGTATGGTCACCTTTTATTAGTTTTTTATCCCTAAAGACAAATGTAGAGTGTCTTAAGTGTCTCGAGTAGGGAGAATAAGCATTGTTATATTTCAAACTTCCAAATAACTAAAACCAGTATTAAATACATCATCTTAAAAAAAAATTACTGTGATCATTGTCTTCAGTGAAATAGGTCTTCTCACAAGATGCGTGTATATATTTTTTCATTTCGTCCTTCTTAAAGTGATATCAATCAAAAACTAATGAACTAGGACATAACATCCCTCTCCCCCTTTCTACCTCCCTCCCCCCCTCATCAATTTTTCTACATTAGGGTCCAAGGTGAGAACATGTATACTGGATTCTAGCAATCCAAATGCATTTAATGAGGATTAAGCAATTGAAAATGCATTAAGGTTTAAACGAGGAGAACTTTTACCTCTATTTTAAAAGGCATCGATGTGTAGCCACAGCTCTCAATGTGGATATTCTATTTTCCTACCTCCCTGTAGTAGTTTCCTGTTGCTGCTGTAACAAATTACCACTCGTTTAGTGGTTTAAAAGAACAGAAATTTAGCTCAGAGTTCCACAGATCATAAGTCCAAAATGGGTCTCACTGGGCTAAGACCAAAATGTTGTATTTTTTCTAGAAGCTCTAGAGAGAATCCGTTTCCTTACCTTTGCAGCATCGAGAGGCCCCTGCATTCTGTGGCTCGTTAGTCTCCTTTCCACCATCTTCAAACACCATCGTGTAGCATTTTCAAATCTCTTACTGACTTTGGACTTCCTCTTTTGCCTCCCTCTTCCACTTTAAAGAATCCTTGAGATTACATTGGGCCCACCTGGATAATCCAGGCTACTCTATTTTAAAGTCAGCTGACTTCATCTCAGGGCTCTCTTTGTTGGTGGTAGTAAAATTTAAGTTATACTTGGAAAGTGTTCTGGCAACAACTAGTTTACTTGAAAATTCTTCTACACTAACCCTGGTCTCTGGGTCTTACATTCTACAGGAATTCTTGGCACAATGCACTCAAGGAGCCATGTACAGAAGGTTCACTGCAGTAGTATTGTTTTCAATTGTACAAACCGGAAACCAATTTCCATTAGAAAATGAAAGAAGTGTGATATATTTGTAGTATTTGGCTATTAAAATGAATCAATACAAAGTATGGGTATTAACTTGACTACATCTCAAAAACCAACGATGAGTTAACATGGCCAAATGATATGTGCTATGTGATAAAATTTGGTAGTTTTAGAACATGCAAAATAAAGACCTGATGTATATACATGTACTAAAAGTGTAACAGCATGTATGAGAATGATAAACACCAAAATCTGGCGTATTTATCTCTGGAGAGGTAGGAGGAAATGGGAATTAACGTGTGCACAGGGGAGGCTTCAAGTGTGTCTGTAAAGTGTGGTCATTAAAAAATATCAAATGTGAGAAAGATTTGGGTTTATTAAAGTTGAGTGACGGTCAGTCACACATTTATATGCTTGATATTTAATAATAGAAATCAATATTTTAAGAAAGAAAAAACAATCAACGGATTAGCATCATTAATTCTTTCTGCCATCTTATTTCCCTGTTACCATGCCACATAACATATTCACAGGTGCAAAGATTAGTGTGGATAGCTTTTGGGGGCTGTTATTCTGCCTACCATCTTACCAGCATTCCTTAGAGAATCAGAAAATAGCTGTCCACGGTTTCCAATCACACCGGACATGCAGACCTTGCCCCTCGCCTAACAATAGCGTTACATTTTAAATAACATCTCTGTGCCTCAATTTTTGTAATGAGGGAATTGGGTTGGTGTTCCTCATTACAGAACTCAGATGAGTACCTTTATGTGAGGAATTGTGTATGAACAGAGCAAGCACGATGGAAGCATTGGTTCCTACTTTTCTTAATAAAATTAACATTGTCAATGACTGATGGGTAAGGTTTTGCTGGTTTTTAACAAACTCATCCTCCTAGATGGAATGGTAATTCATAGGGAAAGTAAAAAGTAGGATATGCAATATCCCCCTCATTCCATACTGCTCTATGGGCCTTTTCTATCTCCCGCAGCCTCCTTTCCATAGCTTGTTTGCCTGTGCTTACACCACCTGTGCTTACACCACAGGGCAACAAGCGATGGAATGCTTCCCCGTTATTGTCCACACTCCTGCTTTTCCAGCCTCTCCTTCTTTCTCACACACAAAGATCCATGAAGTCCATAGATTCTGCAGTTTCCACCACGGTCCTTGAGAGGGTGACTCTGGGGCAAGTCCTGGCCATCAGGGTGAGGTCTACAGCCCCCTCCCCCCAACACACACAGTGTAGTCTGGCCAGAAGCAAGGAGGGTAGGTATCAGTGTGTGAGAGCCATGGAGGTGCAAAGGGCTGGTAGATACCAGCTTTACTCACAGTAGTTCTCCCCTAGGGCCTGCCAGACCTGGATGGCATAGTAGAAACAAGGGGAGTTCTCTGGAGTCCCTGTGGCTGGTTGGCTGGGGAGGGGGGGGGGCTGTCAAAAGTAGTGCTTATTACGAGAGGCTTAGGATCTGACAGCCATGAGTACCCATCAACTGTTACAGGTACTGAGGTTCTCTGAAGAGAGATGGGTCAGTGGATGCAAGAGGTAAGATGTGCATTGAGTGAAGAATTTGAGTGTTTGGCAGTTAAATTTGGATAACACTGATTTGAGTTTGAGGTGTGGTAGGTGGGGTGGAAGGAGAAGCACAGAGAAGAATATAATTAAGAAGTTAATGGAATTTCATGTGAAGTATCTATGACTTTGGACAGTGGCCAAGGATTCTGGTGATGTGTCTGTCTCATGATATTATATTACTCTGATCCTAAAGATGATATGGAGTTGTCCAACTGTTGGCTTCTCTTGGTGGTCTAATGACATTTGCCTGACTTTACAGTTTGTATGTTATTCTGGCACATGTGCAAAAGTCCAGATAAGTTTGTGAGAGAATTAGGTTGGGAGAATTGTAACACTATATAAATACACTGGACATACGCTGACAAGTTATTTTGAACCTGAAGTTAACAATTATTTTCTAATAGATAAAGTAGCCATTTGTCAACCAGTTTTGCAGAACAAAGTAAGGTCCTCTGTACCATGGAATTGTCTTGTCCTTTATTAACATGTATGTGCCAGACACTGCTCTGAATTCTTTAATATATTAATTTAATTTTAAGTACATAATCTGCTTTGTCAGTTGAGAAAACTGAGGCTCAAAGATCTTGAATAATATGGCTGAGATTTCACAGCAAAGTAGGTGGCAAATCCAAGATTCGTACTCAGGTCTGGTCTTGGCGCCGTCATGCTAAACATCTCAACATATTATCCTTCGCTGGAAGTTGGAAATGCATTGGGAACCCAACACTGAGATGGTCTTCAATATTTTAACACTATATTGAAGAGCATTTTGTGGGGCTGGGTAGTGTTTAATTTCTCTAACCGCTTTCAAATATTTGAAATGCAACCAGGACATAGAAACATTCTTTCTGACTACTGGGTATTATTTGACAGTACAAGAATCTAATAATGGGGCTATAGTAGGAAGACAAAATGTAGACATACACCCTGAGTAGTCTTCTTTTAGCACAAATATATTTTCTAGTTTTCAATATTTTTTTCAACAATAGGCTATAAGTGCCTAAAAACTTGAGTATTATTAACACAATATTAATCACCAATTTTTTTTTTTTTTCCCTGAGATCAATTGAATCCAAGGAATGGATGCTTGGTTAGAAAAACTGAGTAACAGAGACAGAACCTTTTGTACCTGTTAGTGACTCTGCCTCCATGTGTAAGATGTTAGACTCTTCTATTTTTCTATCAGAAATTTTTCTATTATTCTAGTAATTATTCTATATGAGTTTTAAAGTTATTTTATATGTATTTTAATATATTTTTTTTTGAAATTTAGCATTAACCACACTTTACAATTAGCATTCTATATTAGCTTTAGAGAGTTTACAAAGTTACCTACATTATTACAATATTTTGTAATTAAAACTCCCTGAAAATATACGATGGCCAGATATGCTTTGAGGCTTTGTATGTCAGAATACCTGAGAATCGTTTATTTTTTTTCTCTCTTGCAGAATGCAAATTAATTCTTACAGCCACGTAATCCTAATTTTGAGATTTGCCTTTATTCTCTTACTTTCTCATTACGTCCATTCTTTACTTTTTTCCCTGCCTCTCTCTCTCTCTCTTCCTTCTTCTTCTCTTGCTCCTCTTTTCCTAATAATTTTAGAACAACCATCCAAATGCCTAATTTATAAGTTCCCTAACCTTTATGTGAAATGAGGCAATGAAGCATCCAGAACTTGATTTCCATCCCTATGCCTTCACTTACCTTCTCTTATTCAGGAGTTCCTTTTTTCTACTTCTCTCTCCATGTAAAATTCTAGTTACCCTGAAAAGGCAGATTTATGTTCTCTAGAGGCATTTATGAATTTCTCCAACCAATTATCTTTCCTCATTTGAATATTTATCACATTTTGCTTACCTTGGTTCTTACCTTACTCCATCATGTATATGGTCATGCATTTACTCCTTCCAATCGAGAAAAGACATTTAGAAAAAAGATATGTCATTTAAAACAATTCTATAATTGCTGCAGACCCTTTGTAAAATATCTTGTACCTAGTCAGTGCCCATGAGATATTTTTTGAAGTCCGTTACACAAAATAAAATTAGAAATCAGTTTCATCGAGAAAATTCAACATAAGTCTTTCAAGAACCCCTGGCCTAGCCTTTTAGTCTTCACTATTTTATCTGGTTTACTGGTGTTCCTGGAATCTCTGAAATTTCTGGAATGATGTTCACAGCAGCAACGTGGGGCCAAAGCACCACACAATAGAATGGTCTGGTTCTTAAAAACACAGAATTCTGTCCCCAAATATTTAGAATCCTTCCTACCCGACAAAAGCCAGGGTTGCTGGCCTGGTAATCTTAGTGGATTTCACCATAGAAGATTGGCTGTCAACTGCTTGAAGAGTTCATTTATGAACAGAATCTGGCCAACATGGCAGTAAGGAATGACACTTATCTGAGTGATCAGAATTTTTATTTAAAAAACAAAACAAAACAAAACACAGAATACTGTATATAACACTTTCTGAGAAAATATGATACTTTAATTAAATGAATTCCATGGTTCTAAATATCATAAGGATGTATAGAATCCTTCAAAGGTGATTTTATCCAAACTTTAAATAGATGAAATTTAATTGGGAGATTTGAAGAGTGACTTCTTCCTTTCACAAAATAGAAGCTCTTTTGCAGGTTTCTGTTTGTTTTACTTAATTAAATTTTACATCCTCAACATATATTATAAGGGCTTAATCATTTAATTTAAGATCTATGTACTATATTTGAATAATTATTTGGAGTTATATGTGCCATGAAAAGTACATTTTCCAATTTGTAACTAATAAATAGCAAATTGACTTTGACAGAAAAATGAATGGAGCCATTTAAAAGGTTTGTCTCATTCAAGTAAAATACAGTCTGAGATTCAAAACAGATTCTTCCTTGAAAATTGCAATTGCTTCCCATCTCCCTAAAAAAGAAAAAAAAAGAACAAAATGCAGAAACATATACATGACTCATTAATTCTCATTGGATTTAAATTTCTGCCTCTAGTAGACCACACTAAACATCTGAGCCTTTTACTTTATTCTGGCTATAATCGCATAACCTGTTTAAAAATAAAAACTTGTTTTAAAATGTTACTTTTTCCTCTTCTTCTTCCATGCATTTTTTGAATCAAATACACATGGTATATGCGTGCAAGTGGAAAAATACATCCTGTAAAATTTGTAGTTCTACATAGATACTTCCATTCCTATAAGAAGCATGGATATCCACGTTTATTCTGGAATCTCTTTCTCTGTTTATCAACTAAGTGTATAACAATGTTTAGCAAAGTACGCATCTTCTTTTTCTTTTTCCTCTGACCCCTGTAAACTCAGTGTGAACTTTTACTTAAGAGCTTCAGCCACTTAAAACTTTGTACCACTATGTCTAAAAGAGGTTGACTCAATTATTCAAATAGTCACCCACATACATAGAAGAAAAAAATTCTCTTGTAATGCTAACATTTTTATTTAATATTTTAATATACCATAGAACTTTCAGTTTAGAAATTTTCTTAAAATAAATGTTCTTTACTTGAAGCTGTCATAAAAATGGGAAGAATATCTTCTGTGATTTCAAAACCATCAAAGTCTGTTTTTATAAACTACTTTCCAAACCCCAGGAGAAGTGTACTTGAAGGGCAAGCACATCAGTATCTTTAGGAAATGAGTTGGGAAAAGTAAAATTTGATCCATATTTTAACATTTGTTATTGGTACCAATGACTCCAATTGACTGAAAATGTAACTACTTATATAATTATAGTTACATAGCTACATTGAAGTAAAGCTGCATCCCATTATTTCAATTATTGAAGTCTTATAGGCAAGTTGTTTAATTTGTCTCATCCCACTGTCTATTCAACAGCTTTCCACTGTACAGATTGTTAAAAATGATTCACAAACTGTTGCTGCCTTCAAACTATATACTCTAAAAGGTACCCAAGAACTAATTGTATGTTGTACCCAACATAAAATAATTTGTGGAATTCAGAATATGTTTTTGACACAAAGACTGCCTGCCCATTGTAGAAAATTTTGTCAGTTTATGTGAGGATATTTATTACCTATAACCAAAGATACACACAAAAAAGTGTGTGTTATATAACATTATATCAGTAATACATTTGTTACTGTTTTGAGATTTCTTTTGGCCTAGATTACAGTTCTGCCAAATACCATTTTTTAAATTATGCTAGGGCAAGTGATTGCTGTGGTACATTTGCAATTGTAATAATAATTTTCCTGGGAATGCTAGTCTTAATTTTATTCAAAAGCTTTTATTTTCAAAGCAATTAAACTTATTGTTGATTAATATTTACCATCCAATATTCCTGGAACACTAAAAGAATATGCTTTATACATAATCTTCCATTATGGCACATTGCTTGAGAGTAGCTATTTGATATAACAGCATTCAGTTGAGTTTTCAAACCAAAGAACAAAAATTATAGCAATTTCACTTGAAACCCATAAATCCATGCACAGGATTGTGTTCAGCAGAATCACTAAATGCTATTTGTTATTCAAAGATGAATGAATCAATAAAAAAACAGAACTGATAAATCATTAGTACTTTAATGCAGAGTGAAGAGAGAAACTAATAAATCATGCATTTCAAGCACTTGTTTTCTTTATGGCATGTTTGAAAACATAAAACATGCAATGATGAGATGCATATCAATATGAATGAACAATACCAAAACTGCTCAAAATAGCATTTCATTTTATATCATAAGTTAAATGAAACACTGAAAAAAGTACTATTCCATAATTTCTTTAAACAGAGAGTCCAACCATGCCATGAGCACCTTAAACAATGATCTAGGCCATTATTTCCAAATAAACATTTGAAATGTCAGAGATGGGAGTGAAGTAGGTGAGGGGGCTAATTGCATGCACGCTTTGCTTCAATGAGCTCAATATTATTACAGGTCTCAATTCAGATTGGAAAGGAACTGATACAGTCATTGACTTTCTCAAGTGTACTTAACTGATCCGTTAAATATTACAGATACTTATATTTATAAACGACCCCCCAAAAAAGCAAGAAATCAGCTTTTTACATATAACCTCTGTTAGGTTAACAATATTGAGCTTTGAATGTGTTGTATGGCCTATTGTCTATGAAAAGTGAGAATTTTAATTATAATTAATGGGTAATTCACTCTCTTCCAGGGTTTTAGTAATCACAAAATTAATCATAAGAACCATATATTTTCTCAACAATTAATTATGCATTAAAACATTTCTCTCAAGTGTCTTTTTACTGAGTCTTTGGTGGGAAACACAGTTTATTAGGCACATAGTTTAAAATATCTATTTGGTTACTGGTGTGGTTATGAATATTCTTCTAGATTCACGTGCAGAAAGGAATAAGGCTTGTCATACGACCACACTGTACTGCCAAGTAGCATGTTTTCACTTATTTCTGGAATTAAAAACAAACTAAACAAAATAAAAACCACTTCCTATTTTTCAGCACAAGAAAACGTTATATCTGATATTTAAATTCCACTCAGAAGCATTAAGATGTCAAAGAAAAACTATTTAGATACAGCAAGGTATCATATACAACTATTTAATAAATTCTTTCAATTAAAAGCTTCTCCTTAAGTCATAGGTCAAAGACTATGGATACACTGATTCTAAGGGAAAAGCATAGCAATCTGCGATTATCATTGTAGCATTACTGATTAAGTGCTTATCGATAATGGAATCACACTGAGAATCACATTTCCCATGGCATTTCCTTGTTTATATTTCATAGGTTTTTCTCCCAGGTTAGGAAATGGAAATTGGGAGAGGAATGGGTGGGAGACATAAAAATCTATGGGAATGCATGCAACAAAAATAGGCAGTATCACTTCATGTAAACTGCTTGCTTCATGCAAAGATGCCTATAAAATCTGAGACAATAAATTTTCTAATAGATGAATTTTACATGAACTCAGTAACAAAAACTGTTAAACCAATTCCATAATTTTGCATGAGCAGGAGACTTGAAATGATTCAAAGACTTCCAGCATAAGTGTTCCATGGCCCAATTATGCTAATTAGATCTCTAAGAAAGAAACGATGCAGGATTATTCCTTGCTTCTGTTTCTTGTTCTTTTGACGAGGGAGCAGAACAACCCAGTTTTTGGAGGAGGGCCCATCAGCATTGGAGCTTGGTTCTTGTGTGTGATTTTTATCTAGGAAAAAAATAAAGAGAATGAGAGAAATCTCCAGATACAATACCACTTTCTGAGAATCTCTGTGAGGTTAATTAATATTCCATGAGAAACACCATAAGTATAAAACGTAGTTTCATAGTGTTCATTATTTCAAAAATATTTTTAAGAGAGATAAAGATATACATTTGATATCCCAAATGCTCAGGGTACTAATGAAACATAAAAATGAACTGAAATCACATTTTAATCATCATCTTACTTTAACCTCACTTGTAACAATACCCCCAAACTCCTAGTTTAGGTTACATGATTATCTGGTGTAAAATATTGACCATCAGTTATGCATCATTTACTTAATTCAGGAAAGGATGCACCGTTATAGTATTCTGAATCCCAGTGGTAGCCAAACATGAAGATGCACTTGGTATTAAGGCAAGCCTTATTTATCTTGCTAATCAGGTTGTTTCTCTCTTTCAACACGAACTGCAAGGCTTAATTTCAAAACAACCATTAGGATTGAAAGTCACAAGTTAACGTGCATAAAAGGTCAGGAATGATGAACTAGATTTCTAATCTGTTAATTAATTGGTAATAGAATAGAATCAAATATTGAAAAGCCTGCTTGAAACACTTTGAGAGACTGTTCTAAAGCTACTCGTTTTGATTTCTTTGATATAAAACCACGAATCACCTTAAATGAGACAAGCTTAAAGTAGATTATGTCTGCAATTTTCTCTAATTCAAGTCTAAATTAGAGAAGACATTTTGTGAATATATGCTATGCTCAAAGCTAATTGAAAGCAATTATCAAAGTGGCATTTTGTCTGTGACTTTAAGATACATTGTAAGATAATAAATGATTCTCATTATGTAATAAAAAGGTCACATCTTGCCTTTGGGCTAGTGACGCTAAGAGTTTTTCAAAAGCAATCTGAGACATTTTCTTTAGAGAACTGTGACTAATACAAGAACCATCGCTTATTAAATATCAGTTGTCACCTGCACAGCACTGCATCAGAGATGAGTATGTCTTTCAAAAAGAAACACCATCTCATTAAAAGCTGAAAAAATATATCTCTTAAAGTGCATACGTGACATTTTCAAGTTAAAATGAATATCCTTCACTTGTCATTCACTAATAGAAGTGAAACAAAAAGAAAATACGTCACGTGGACAGGATCATTAAAATTGGTACTGGGGCTTTTGGGAAATAGAGATTTACTTCACAGTCTAGAAAGACAGAAGTATGTCAAAAACCTGGAGAAACGAACAACTTTGTTTAACTCTGTTGGAATCAGGTTATTCTGGGAAGATTCAGTGTTCTTCTCTTTACTGTAAAAATAAATTGCACCTGTAAAAGGCCACTAGGCTAAACCGGCCCCTAACTCTCTGGATATATTATTTTGTTTTATTATTTTATTTTTATTATCTTTTGAACTGGGAATTGATACCCAGATTGTTAAGATTCTAAAATGTACACACACACACACACACACACACACACGCACACACACACACACAGAAAAAGATCTTTCTTTACCAGATTTTTCTCTCTTAATAATTCAGCGTTAGATTACACTGTACCACATGCTATTGATTTAAACTCCTCTGAATGCTAGCTTTGTACAGTATCTAATAAGGCATTCATTCACTTGTTCATTTCACAAAATTGATTGAGCCCCTACTATGCTTTAGACACTGCACTAGGAACTTAAAAAAAAAAGAAAGAAAGACAATGCACAACCTCTGCCCTCAAGAAATTATAGTCAACTAGGAAAGAGAAATTTAACAAGCACATATGATAATGATATTGATGCTTAAATAGGAGGCTGAACGAAAGGCACTATTTTTTAATGTCGAACATGAAAATGAATCTCTTCACACAAAAATATCATTTTTAAATGAGTATCTGGGGAAGTAGTTATAACATATTACTTATATGATAACCTTAGATTCAAATAGAACATTAACAGCTGAAATAAAAAGGTATACCTTTCTCATTTACAGTTGCTGGACTAAATCCTTCAGAGAGTACAACAGTATTCGAACATGTTGGAAAATATGATCATTATTACCAAATTATTGGTGTTAAGACTTTGGAAGAAACATATCATTGTAGTCACTTATATAAGCTTAGCATCAATTTATGACAAAGCATACACAAAATACCACAAATTACTATGTATGAGATTTTGTTTGCTCTTTGTGTTTTTTAGGTAATTGAATTTTGGTCATGGCTATCTTTATATTGGCAATCCTTTTTTTGTTTTGAAAGAAATAACATGTTGGTATGCCTTTGAAAAAATAGCACAGTATCTCCTTCTGTGCTGTTGACACAATGGGACACTTAATCCATGTTACTGAGTTCTAATTTTCAGTTTCTAAGCAGGACAACAGCCAGTCCTATTTTTAAAATTATCTATAACCTGTCCTCTTGGTTGTTTAATCAGTCCCATGGTTAAAGTACACAATTCTTTCTTTAACCTAACATTATTTCTGTAAAAACAAAAAATAAATCCACATATGTTTTGGTCTGTTGTTTATGGAAATGAGAAACAATTGGCTGTGTTTTCCTCTTAGGGGAAATAGCATGGAAGAAATAAGCCTTCATGAAACGTCTGTTAGGTGTCCAGGCTCTTTGCATATGTTATTTCATTGTAAAATTACATTTATTTTATTTTATTTTTTTATTTTTAAGCAGAAGCAAAAACTACTCCATCATGGAAGAGAATATTTCTAGTAATGCTGAATTGATGCTGTGGTATTCACAGAGTCCAGGTGTAGGCTTCAGCAAGCTGTAGAGGAAGTGTAACTTTAGGTTCAGATTGTCCATGTTGGGGAAACCTGGTTAAGGGCCTGGAATAATGAATCATGTGCCTGCGTTGTAACAAGATTTGGCTCCTACTGTGTGCTGACCATTATACTAAGTGTTTTACACATGTGATTCAGATAATACCTGTTTCATCCATCTCTTTGAGTTGGCCTCAACAAAAGTCTACTCCCATACAATTATTATTATTAAAGAATGTAGAATTAAAGTAAAATTTCATAAAAGGGATAGAAGACAGGGTTTATGTATCACAGCAGACAGTAAACAGTGTCTATTCCCATTAGAAATTGATATTGTCTCCAATGACCTTCTGTAGCCAAACTAAAATTGAGGAAAGAGAGGAGGGTATTCCCTGACTCATCCTCAAGGCAGGTTTAGCGCAACTCATTGGTATTTTCTCCCCCAGTTCCTTGTTTCCCAGCATTGAATATTCCCACCACCCTTTATTAAAGAGGGCAGTGTCTCTCTTCGTCAGTTTATCTGAACACCTTGCTCAACATCCATTCCCTAGAGGCCACCTCTACCCACCTAAGGGCTTATCAAAGCACTCTGATTAAGATTAAAACAGAGGTGGATCTATTCTCCCTTAAAGGAGTTCTCATACCTGCCTCCTAAAGGATAATTTTTTTCATAATTCTATTTTTATATTATCTAATTTTATCCTCTCAACAACCCTGGAAGGTAGGTTTCAACATCCTTAATTTACAATATAGGACAAAAGCTTAGAGAGGTTCTATAACCTGCATTATACGACTCAAGTTGGTAAGTGCAAGAACTCGGTTTGAGAGCTGACTCAAATCTCCCAAGCACTGCTTGTTAATTCCCACCTTTGTACTTTTGTGCCAGTTATTGCACTGGAGAACCTTCCCTCTATTTTCTGCCAATCAAACTTCGATCCCATCCAGTTCAAATCACGTATTATTGTGAAATTTCAAAGCACAAGATAAAAAGAAGATTCTAAAATGCCCTCTCAGAGGAAAAACAGATCACTTACAGAAAAATAAAAATCATCTTGGCATCAGGCTTCTCGAAAACATTAGTGCTAAACAACAAAGGAGAAACACCTTCAAACTCCAGAGGAAAAGTTAATTTTACCCTAGAATTCTATACTTAGTCAATGTATTGATTCAATGCAAGGGTACAATGAAGACATTTTCAGTCATAAAAGGATCTAGAGTTTACCTTTCATATGCCCTTTAAAAGATATTTGAGGGCAGCCAGATGGCTCAGTTGGTTAGAGCGTGAGCTCTGAACAACAGGGTTGCTGGTTCTATTCCCACATGGGCCAGTGAGCTGCACCCTCCACAACTAGACTGAAGACAACAAGCTGCCGCTGGCTGCTGGAGGGGCGGCTAGATGGCTCAGTTGGCTAGAGTGCAAGCTCTCAACAACAAGGTTGCCGGTTCAATTCCCGCATAGGATGGTGTGCTGTGCCCCCTGCAACTAAAGATTGAAAGCGGCAACTGGTCTTGGAGCTGAGCTGCGCCCTCCACAAATAGATCGAAGGACAATGACTTGGAGCTGATGGGCCCTGGAGAAACACACTGTTCCCCAATAAAAATAAAAAAATAAAATATTTGAGGGTGTTCTCTAGCAAAACAAATAAGTGAGCTAAGGAAGAGATTCAAAAAACAAGATCACACTGCCAACACCAAAGTCTGGTGAGGATGTGGAGCACCAGGGACTCTCCTATATTGCTGGTGGGAACGCAAAATAGTATAGTCACTTTGGAAAACAGTTTGGCAGTTTCTTACAAAAATCAAACATACTCTTATCATATGATGATACTCCTCAGCATTTATCCAAAGTTGAAAACTTATGTTTGCACAAAAACCTGCACATGGATGTTTATAGCAGCTTTACTCTTAATTGCCCAACCCTGTAAGCAACCAAAATGTCCTTCCGTAGGTGAATAGATAAATCAGCTATGGTAGAGCCAGGCAATGGAATATTATTTGGTGCTAAAAAGAAATGAACTATTAAGCCATGAAAAGACATGGAAGAAACTTTAATGCATACTAGTAAGTGAAAAATCTTAAAGGCTAAATACTGTATGATTTTAACATATTACATTCTGGAAAAGGTAAAACTATGTAGACAGTAAGATCAGTGGTTGCCAGAGGTTATAGAGAAAAAAAAGAATGAATAGATAGAGCACAGAGGATTTTTAGGGCAGTGGAAATATTCTGTATACTATTATACTGATAGATAGGTCATTATAAATTTGTCCAAACCAAAGCGATAGAATATACAACACCAAGAGTGAACCATGGACTCTGGATGATTATGGTTGTATCAAATGTACCACTCTGGTAGGGGATATTGATAATGGGGAGGCTCTGCATTTGTAGGGGTAAGGAATGTGTGGGAAATCTCTGTACATCCCCTTCAATTTTACTGTGAACCTAATAGTGCTCTAAAAAATTGTCTATTAAAAACAAAACAAACAGAGGATACAACTAGACCCAAAAAGATAGATTTGCAATAAATTGCAGGGAAGAGCCTCTGCTCTATAATGGAAGGGAGTGAGGATAATAGACAAATTGATATGGTGTAGCTTTGAAAAGTGAGTATTGTAACTTTTCAAAGAGAAAAAAATAAAAAGATCTAAAAGCTTTATAGGAGAGAAAATGTGATTAGTGTCAGTGCTCGGCTCTTCAGTTGATTCATTTTCATAATCTCAATTATTATACATTTCATATTGATTTAAATAAAATTGTTATATCTTTTTTTATTTTAGAAGTAGAATTGGCATAATAGTTAAAAATCAGACTGCCTGTGTCCACCACTTCCTATCTGGAGACTTTGAGCAAGTGACTATGATTCATTTCGCTCCTCAATTTTATAGAGATTTTAATATAGGTCTATTGCATTGGTTTCTTGTAAAGACTAATGAATCAATGTTCCCAAAATGCTTAGAATATTACCTGGTACATAGAAATCATTTAGTACATATTAACTATTAGTAAGCGAGTTATATGGAGTAATGTAAAAGTGTTAAAAACCATGTTTCTATACCATGAAGTAGAACAAACCTAAAACAAATGGTTAAAAAAAAAAAAAAAGAAAGAAAGAATAGCAAAGCGTACATCTACAAATAAGGAGTAAAATGATTACCAGAAAGAGCCAAATAATGCAAAAGTGGACCTGGTGACACAGAAATGATGGGACAGAGACTGGTCATTTTTCTTGTAAGTCTATACATTCTGTTTTATTTTTTTCCAATAAGCATATATTATTATGGTATAAATGTTTAAAAAAAAACTAACAATTACAAAAGTCCCTCTGCAGATAATTATCTTGCACTCTAGTGTTTTGGTTTTCCAAGTGTGGTCCACAGACTGGGAGCGCGGCATCACTAATAGAAATGCAGACTCCTTGGTTCTTCCCTAGACCTTCTGAACCAGATTGTACTTTATAACAAGAGCCTCAGATGATCAATACGTACATTTAAATTTGAGAACCTCATCTATTCGCCATTTCACCTATCTTCCTAAGGCCTAAGATCATAAGAATCTGTTGACTGACTGAATGAATGAATGAATGACAGCACCTCCTTAGGCTCACTCCGAAAACATATGGCTGAGAGCTAATATTAATGGAAACAAACAATCTAATTTACTCAGCTGTAATTAGCTTTAATGTTAATCGACAAGGTACCAGTTTACTTCAACTAAATGCTGGGGAATCCAAGTTGAATGTAATTTAAAAAAAAAAAAATGACTGAGGTACTAATAGTCTAATGATGATAATATACGCGGTAGTAGAATGTGATATGCATTGTGCCACAGAGATAGTCTTCGGCTCAGTGGGAGCACAAAGCAATGCCATTTAGATCATGGAGGATGAACAGGACATAATTAAACTTGAGTTTTAGCAATATTACTCTGGAAGCATCGATTAGGAGTTGGATGCCTTAGGAGAGGCAGGGAGATCAGATGGAAGGTTAATATAATAATCCAGAAAAGAAGCAAAATGGGCTTTAGTTATCGCAGTGGCAGATTAGAGAGATATCGCAGATTAGAAAGATATCACGGAGGTGCAATGTACAAGACATGGTACTATTTGATTTGCTGTGTGCAGTATTAGAAAAGGGAAAGATTCTAGTATGACTTCTATGCTTTTAGCTTTGCTTGTTATACGTGTGGTGATAATTCTTATAGAAAGATGCATCTTTGGCAGGAGTAGGAACCAGGAACTTGGTCAACTCAGTGTTAGGTGTGACATTCTGAGGAAGATGTTCAGCATCATTCAGATATGTAGGTCTGGTGATCAGAAGATAGAATAAGTCTCAAGACAGATTTGGGTGTGAGGAATTTATAATAATATTCATCGAGAAGAGATTACTTAAGGACAGTGTGCCAAATCTGACTTGCAGAGGTTACACTAGGAAACACTGTGTGACTGGGGAACACTGACATCAAAGGGTGAAACAGAAGAATGATATTCTATGAAGGAATCTAAGTACAAGTAGCCAGAGAGGGAGGAGAAAAACTAGGAAAAAAAAAGTCATCATATAAACATTTCTAATCAATCTTCAGTGTGGCCTATTCCTCTTCTAGTAATGCGAGTGAAACCATCAAATTGAAAGCGTCTAGGCTAGGTATGCCTCATTTTGTCACGACGGTTTGCATATAAGTGATGCAAGTTACTAAAATGCTTACACTAATTCTAAACCTAGAAATCATTATATTTGAGAATTATATACTGCAGGATGCTTAAGTCACTGTTCATATTACTTACAGGTTGGCAAGCATTTTTTTATAAAGAGCTAAATGGTAAATATTTAAGCTCTATGAGCTATGGGGTCTCTGTAACTATTCAACTTTGCCATTGTGACACAAAAGTATCCATAGACTATATGTAAATAAATGGGTGTGGCTGTGTTCTAGTAAAACTTTATGCATGGAAACTAAAATTTGAATTTCATCTAATTTTAACATTATGAAATTTTATTCTTATTTTGATTTTTTCAATCATTTAAAAATGTGAAAAAAAATCCTTTTAATTCTTTGGTCATACAAAAACAGGCACCTGTCCAGATTTGGCCCAAAGGGCATAACTTGCTGACTCCTGATGTAATTACAGTCAAGTACTGAAAATTACATCTATAATTATGAAACATATGGTGGAAGAAATAAATTTTTATTTAAAATAATGATTTAATGGGTCAATAGCTGAAAAATGGATGAAAGTACAAATAATTTCACATGGCATATTTTTGCTGTACGGAGTGCCACCATTCATTCAGAATTCGTTGTGTGAAAATTCTGAAATAGAACAAATACTAGCTCTCCCAAATTTGATAATGTATCAACTGATAAAATTTGACTTAAATGTATATCTTTATTTCTATGCACTAGTGTAGGCTTAATAATATTGTAGTTCTTAGAATGTACCTTGGCAGGTAGCATTTTCCTCTTGAAATATTTATTCTCCCTGTATCTAGCCGTTATTTTCTTTCCCTGCATCATCTCTTTAAAAGTTTATTATCACTGGATTTATTCAGCTACCTTAAAAATGAATGGGGTTTTCAGAGCAAAATAAATGCCATAAAATATCTGTGGGGAGCGCTTAATTTAGCAATTATCTGGAACATTAAAAGTTACCTAGCTTGATTCTAGAATAAGACTGCCTCCTTCCAATAATGGAAACCATTTTGAATTCATGCGTGTAGCTGAGCCATATGACAGTGGGAATAAAGAGCATGCTAAATTTTTCAGGTCTGTAACTGCCAAAAAGCAAAGCAATGAAACATAACAATTTTCTGAAATCTCTGTGCCAGCATCTCTATGATTCCAACCATTATTTTCTGGAATGATAGTAAATTTCAAGTTGAATGTTAAAGTGTTTGATTTAACATCAAATTCAGAGAAATCATTGAGAAGAATTTATAATAAATCTTTAACAATGGGTTTGAAAGGTTTACTTGCTGATGAAATTCATAGGAATTTTAAATATGTATGATAATGAGAATAGAGAAACTTTTTCCTAAAAGTAATGGGCTGTTTGGCAACATTGCGGGGGAAATATTAGTACCTGGATTTGAAATCTTGTTGAAGATATAAATTTGTTTTTTCCTTCCAAAGTATTTTATGGTTGTAGGTTGTTTGCCAGGGAAGGTCAACATTTAAAAAAACAAAAAACACCTTGTTATATCTTCCATGTCTGTACACAGATATTTAACCCACAACTTTAACCCAGTAATTGCTTTTCTTTTCCTAGGGCCTCTACAGAGCTTTGGTTATATGAAAACAAAACAAAACAAAACAAAATAATAATAATAAATCTCATCTTTGACTATAACCAGAAAATATTTACATTATTCTCTACTTGTGATTCTACTTTTCTTAATAAATAGTACTTCATATATTTTTCTTTATGTGACCTCTTCATATAGCACAGGGGTTAAGATCATAGACTTGGGACATGAGGCAATGGCTTGAGGGCCAGCTCGGCCACTGGTCAGAGTATTTCACATTTTGAGCCTCAGTCTCTATTTACTAAAGGAGGATAATAATACACCTATTTTATAGGACCATTGAAAGTAACAAATGAGACTATGCATGTCACATATGTGCTTATTAATCTTACCTACTATTTTTAGTATAATTATGTTTAGTCCAGTAGAGAACACATTTTGCTAACCGACCTCCTATTTGAGACAACAAGGCTTTCAAGATTCCTTCAGTGACATTGAGAGGTGGCATATTATGGCCATCTGCCTTCTCTGAGATGGCCGGGAGTACCTGGTAGCATTCTAACCATGTGCCAGGTTCCACTTCGACCCAAAGGAAAGACTAGAAAAAAAATCCATGTGGGACATTTACTAACCCACAGAAAGAATGGATTTTTTAAACCAAGGGAGACCAATAAGCATACACTGACATATAATGAAAAGATACTTCTTTAATGACCCAATTTCCTAGACTCAGTTGTACGCTTGGCTATTTGGAGCATCATAGCACTGATCTTAAAGAACTTCTATCAATGTTAAACTATTTCATGGTAATCTAGTAAACATTTTGAAATGCTACCCGTAAAAAAATTGCTATCACATGGTATAATGATAATTGACATTCTTAAGAATGTGCCTAGGACATTGACTGGGGAGCATAATTTAGTTGAATTAAATTGTAAAGAGAAAATAACCACATATTTTCCAAATTTTCCAGTTTTAAGGAATTGTTCTACCATTTATTCAGTTATTCAAGTCAGAAATCTGGGTCATCCTTGGCACCTTCTCCTTAGATCTCATAACCAATTTATTAATTTTATGCCTCAAATATTTTCTGTATCTCTTGATAATTTTTTGTACTTCTACTACTATCAGTCTAAAGGCAGAACACATGCAGCAGTCTCGTAACTGGTTGCCTTCCCTTCCAAACCATTCCTCACCCAGGATGATCTTATTACCTGATCACAGCACTCTCCTGTTTCAAATCTGTTTAGCTCCTCATGCTTCTTAAACTAAAACTAAAAATCCTTCCTGTGGGCTTCAAGGCCCTGCATCTGTGATTCACACTAAATCTCCTCCCTTAACCCACATCTGTCTTCCTTCTGTTCCACATCTATCATGTCATCTTTCAGATCCTTGTACCCACCATGCTCCTTCCCGCCCCATGCTGTTCCCTCTGCATAGGACACTCTTCCCTACCTAGTTATATGCTCCTATATAGGTTATGCCTAGTTATATGCTCCTCACCCTTTAGTTCTCAGGTCTATTTGAATTGTTTTGAAAATCTCAGACCTCCTTTGAGAAGGTCAGATTCTTCTATTATACCCTGTCATAGTACCACAGTACCATAGTATCGCAATACAATGAATCTGTTGTTCAGAGTCTTTATATCATTACTGGAATTTTATATTTTTATGACTCTGACCAATATATACCTGCACTGCGTTCAGAAATCAAGCCCCTTTTTAATTCAATTTATTGGGGTGACATTGGTTAATAAAATTATATAAGTTTTGAGTGTACAATTCCATAATACAGCATCTATATAGCTCATCATGTGTTCACCACCCAAAGTGAAATCTCCTTCTGTCACCATATATTTGACCCCTTTTATCCTTTTCTACTGCCCGCCCCTGCCTTTCCCTCTGGTAACCACTGAACTATTGTCTGTGTCTATGTGTTTTTGCTTTCTTGTTTGTCTTGTTCATTTGTTGCTTTCAGTTTTATATCCCACATATCAGTGAAGTCATATGATTCTTGACTTTTTCTGTATGACTTATTTCACTTGGCATGATAATCTCAAGATCTATTCATGTTGTTGCAAATGGGAGTATTTCACCTTTTCTTAGGGCTGAGTAATATTCCATTTTATATATATATGTACCACATCTTTATCCAATCATCTATCGAAGGACACTTTGGTTGTTTCCATATCTTGGCCACTGTGAATAATGCTGCAATGAACATAAGGGTACATGTATCTTTATGGATAAATATTTTCAGATTTTTTTAAGGTAGATACCCAGAAGAAAGATTACTGAGTTTTATGGTCATTCTATTCTTAACTTTTTGAGGAACCGCCATACTATTTTCCAAAGCAGCTGTATCAATTTAATTCCCACCAGCAGTGTATGATTCTTTATATAGAAAACCCCACAGACTACACCAAAAAAAACTATTAGAAACAATAAACAAATAAAGTAATGTTGTAGGATACAAAATCAATTTACAAAAATCCATTGCGTTCCTATATACTAAAAAGTGAAATTTCAGAAAAAGAAATGAAACAATTCCTTTTGTGATTGCAACAAAAAGAATAAAATACCTAGAGATAAACTTAACAAAGAATGTGAAAGACCTATACACTGAAAACTATAAGACATTATTAAAACAAATTGAGGACACAAAGAAATAGGAAGATATCCCATGTTCATGTCTTGTTTTGTTTTTGTTTTACCTCCATTATAACACTCTAGGACAAACTATCAGTACCTTTATCAAGAAGGAATTCAATAAACATTTGTTGAAGAAATGAAGAAATGAATCATTGACATTCTTGACAGCTTGGATGAAACAGTTGTCTTCTCTTATTAATTTTTATTTATTGATTTGAAAATCATGTTTAATAATGTTAATTTGTTCACCCCACAGAATCATCATATGAATAAAACAATGTAATATGTCAACTTGTAAAATTTTCTTTGTCTCCTCAAATAAAACATGTGCAACCATGTTCTGACTATTTAAGAAAATAAAAAACAATAATGTATTAAATTCTATTCAGTGTGTTTTTATTAAGAATTTTTTAATTCAAGTTTTTATTTGAAATTTGTAACTCACCCCAGGAATACATCACTATGAAACACTGGATCCTGTTCTCTGTTAGTGCATATAGCAACAATACAGCTTGTTGCTCTTTGAGGAAAATCTTAGAATGTGATAGCCATATTTTCTAATTTGAATACACAAAATCAGAGGAAATGAAGAGCTAGATATGTTATGACCACAGGCAAACGTGGGAGGAAAGTCAGGCTTAAGATTTTTGATTCTACAGTTTGTATCCTCAGAAGAAAGACCTATAACTGCTCTGAAAGGAAAGAAATCAAATCTACAATTATTAGCCTGATGACGCTCTTCAACTAGGAGACTCCTTATCCTAGAAGAACATATTCATTTATGAACTAGATGTAAATATAACAAAAAGAAATTGTCTTCTGGAAAGCTAATGACAAAATTCTGTTAAGTGCATACAATTTTACCACTTTTAGAATGTTTTACAGTCCTGTATAAGATCAATATAAATGCATAAAGTATTACATACTTGGTATATTTCTTATTTCAATTTTTGACCTTTTGTATTTTTGGACATTGTGTCCAATTTGGGTTAAAAATTCCTATCAAAGAATATGAAAATGAGAGACCCTATTCTATTTCAGCATAAATGAAATGAACTTTTCTAAATTGAAACTCACTAGATTCATTCAGGTTTAAAAACGAAGAATAAAGGAACAATTTAGGTTGATTCCACAATATTAAAATAGCATGTATTAAAGAGAAGAACTATAAAAAGGAGGCCTAATTATAAACATGATATGTTTGAAATAGATTTTTAAATATAATATGGTAAGAAAAATTTTTTAAAATATTTTTGTGCAAAATGCAATCAAATCTAATCAGTTTGGCATTAATTAAGCTCTAATAATGTAGTTCAGTATCTCTCCTAAGTAGTGTGATCCATTTCCCCTTCATCTAGGTCGATTTGTGCACATTATGGTGTCATCATAATTTTAAAACACACTGAGAAAATGACAGACCTGCAAAATTAAAATAAATGATTAATGGTATTTTTTTTCATGTTTTGTACTAATAGGTATTACTGAGCCTTTAAATTAATAGAGCTGTCAAGCTCATGGGTATTACAGATCCAGCAATGAACCAAAATGGAAATTATATATTCCACAGACACCTAAAGATGACACTTTGGAATATTTTAAATTTTAATTAGTAGGTGCAATTGTTTGGTTCCCCGTAACCACAGCAAATTAATTGGAAATTAGTCACAACCAATCCACTTTTTAACAATCTGAAATGAAGAGATTGGTGCTTTACAACTTAACATGCTTGTTTGGAGGCCAGAAAGCACACATGCAGTAAATTGCATTGTCAATTACAAAAACAACAACTGTTGTGAAATTAGGAAAAATTATGCACAGGTAAACAAAACTAATTAATGCATAAGTAACAGGGGAACACAGAAAATAACACCCAACTAAACACTAAAGTGCCAGTCTTTGAAAGAAAATAAAGGATTTAGACATGCAAATTTATTCAAAAGCATTTACCAATGAAGTCTTAGGTAAAAGGATGCTTTTAGTTTATGTTTTATTTAAGCCGTTTTTGGAGTCTCACTACCATTCACACCTGACAAAATATACCCATCAGAATAGCAGTTGGCTTATTCAAATGTATGTCAAGATGGCAGAAGACTGTTCATTAATTTCTATTCCTCAAAATATAAAGATTTAGAATCATTAAATAACAAATAGTGGTATTTCCTTTTTTAGGACTTATCTTTATTCTGTATTTAAATATTAGACAATACAATTTCTATGCACATCAGAAAAATATTATCTCTACCTACCTCTTAAACATTTTCCAATTGAAAATGTAGGTTATTCTTTTTCTTTCATCACAAAAAATACAAATGTTCCCTCCTCGTTTTTTATCCCCGTCTTCTAAAGTAAGCCATTAGAGCAGCTTAAGATTCCCTGATAATGGTGTGTCTACAAAGTCAGCAAGTGTCAAGTTACAACAGCTGTGTAACTTTTAATGAGAAAATAATATTCTCATCAAACTTTCAAAACAAGACTAATTTCCAGGATATCAATTTGGTGCATTTAATATTATTTCATGCTATTTAAAGTTAATAGATTTAATGAAAGTGTCTTGAGAGATTCAATAGTTCGGTAAACCTTAGATAACTTTCACAGCACTATTCTATTCTGGATGAGTTTTAATATAATTTTCTATTTAGATAATTAATAAAGATGTTAAATACTATGGTATAATGATGTCCTTTTCCAATATAAGCTTCTCTGTAAATGATCACGGGAAAACAATAAAAGTCATTGCTACATTTTCTGTAGCATTTTGGCTAAATCTCAAAAAAGATGTCAATTTTTGTCCCACCATAAAAAAAACATGGGTTTGGGCTGGCCCGGTGTCTCAGACGCTTAGAGCTCCATGCTCCTAACTCCGAAGGCTGCTGGTTCGATTCCTACATGGGCCAGTGGGCTCTCAACCACAAGGTTGCCAGTTCGATTCCTCGAGTCCCACAGGGATGGTGGGCTCCGCCCCCTGCAACTGGCAACGGCGACTGGACCTGGAGCTGAGCTGCACCTTCCACAACTAAGACTGAAAGGACAACAACTTGAAGCTGAATGGTAACCCTCCACAACTAAGATTGAAAGGACAACAACTTGACTTGGAAAAAAGTCCTGGAAGTACACACTGTTCCCCAATAAAGTCCTGTTCCCTTTCCCCAATAAAAACAAAACAAAACAAAAAAAACAACAACATGGGTTTAACCTTTTTTTATTGTACAATTAAGGATAACAGGGAAGTTAATCTAAACAATGGAAAAAAGAGACAATTCAGGTGCATTAATAAATAGAACAATACTTAATAGACACCATAAAACAACTGATATTTTCTTAGTGTTATTATAATGTGATGTATAGTAATTTTCACCAACCCTTTAAAACTCCTTTGATTTTTAGATAGCTAGTTTTAGGACTAAAGAAACAGTTTCACAAAGATTAAGTAATTCTCTGAAGTCCAGAGGTCACTGACATGAATATGAAACCCTGGTCTCTGGTCTTTATTTCTATTTTCTACCTATTGGGATATACTTATTTTGCACAGTACTTTTCCTAAGGAGTATTTTTCTCTCTCTCCTTATGAAAATACCATAAAACATTGCTTTCAAGGAGTGAAACATATTTTTAACCTCAGACTATATTGGATTTCTCAATAGTGCTAGAAAAGTTGACTATTTCAAGTTGTAGATGTCAGCTTGCTCAAAATAACATTTAAAATATTAAAACCTAGAATGGATTTTAAATAAAAAAGCTGATATACAGAAGTTTTAATAAAATGGTTAAGATTCTATAATAAAACAGTGGTAAGGCTGGATAATTTCTAATATATTATCAGTTCTTACGTCTGTGATCTGTTCATTTAGGTAGTAGGTCTAAGGAGACACACTTACCATAAAGATAAGCAAATTCTAGTTATTTTCCTACTTCTCAAATTCACCCCATTCTCCCCATAAATCTTTCCATGTGCTGTAGTAGGCTTTAGTAGTTTCTTCTCAGGAAGCAGTTCCACCCACTTATTTGCCTTTAAAACTATTTATTGTATCTTTAGCAATCAAGAGACATATAAGCACATAAACTGAAAACAACAACAGAAAAGCAATCCATCTAATACCATTATATCTTCTAATGTTATGTATAATGCTCATTTAAATGGTATTCCCAAGTAGAAAGGATTTTCATGGTATTCAACTTTATAAGCGGTTTGAAAGGTCCATTGAAACAATCCCGGCTTATTTTTCTTCTCAGTTGTGTCTTATCCTATGCTGGGTGTGCTGTGGTTACAGCTGTTGGTTAGAGTGCCAAGGAGTCTCACTGGCCTGAGTGCCCCCTTTACACTCGTGCTTTTTTACTCAATACTATGCATTGCAGAAAACTTTATAGAGTCTTTGTATTTCTTTTTCTAAACTTTTTCATCCTTAGGCAAACAAACTTAATGAAGTGAGTGCATGTTTGGATGTAGAAAAACAAGTTAGGAACAGTCCCAGTCGTATAACTCTTTGCTTCGTGACCTTGGACATTCACTTCACTTCCACAGTCTAAAAGCCTCCCATATGATCACAAAACTTATTTGCAAAGCCTTAAAATATGTTTACCTACAGACAAAGTAATCTAAAAAACATAGACGCATGCGGTAATCCATGCCATTACTGTTCTAGAGAAATAATTAAAACTTAACTTTATCCTTATAGGCAAGTAGAAGAGCTGTGTCTTTTTGGTCAATTATTTTCACTCAAACTGAAAAGGTAAATACTGACTCAAATGATTACATGCTGGACAAAAGAATGGAAAAAAAATTAATGAAGTTTTCTCAAAACGGAGAAGATTAAGGATTCAAGGGGTAGGGCAGTTCTTAGACTTATTTAGTATTTTTGTAAGGTATATGAAAATGGGGACTATATCATGGGATCTCAAAGTTGGAAGATAAACAGTTCTGGCAAATAATGTGCCAAACCGATGGAGACAATTCAGGCAGCTATCCAGGCAGCCATACACGATAAAAATCTAAGGAAAGTGGTGGCATTTTCAGTTCTAGTTAAAAAGAAGTAAATATATTTTACTTCCCCACTGAGGGCAACTCCAAATCCTGCACAGAACACACGGAACAGCTATCTGAGGATGCTGGAAAGCAAATGATAGCAGGCGACTGGAGAACAAAACCAGAGTATGAAGTGCCATTGAACCAGTGATGAGTTTCTTGGTTTTCTTCCTCTCCTGCATTTCCGAGCCTGGACTTAAAGACAGTCAAAAACCTCAAATTGTACACCAAGTAAAGATAGACAGCACTAAAAAAAGCCCTGTCTTTCTGTTTCCAGGGGTATGAAATTAGGGCCCCACAGGTCTGAGAGAGTGGGGAAAATATCTTGTCCTATTTAAGCCCCCAATCTCTCCCATCCTGTACCCTGGCAATTCCATAGCAGCGCTTGGTGTCTACAACCACAGTGAGAAAATCCCCTCTCTGACTAGTGAAACCATGGTCTTAAAAGCATGGGTGAATACCTGATTTTTGTTTCTCTCTATCCCCTTATTAGATGGTCCTGGAGTCAGATGTTATATCAGGAAGTATATGGCAGAGCAGGGAAACTAAGGCCTTTGACTTCTAGCAGCAGAACAACATGAGGGCCCTGGGAGGTAAAAAACTTCAGAGAGCTCCTGGAGTAGATGGGGGCACAAGAAAGCTATTCTCTGAAGTTGTATATGATCTCTTCATTATATACCTGAGCTGTTTATGCATAGATTTGACCTTGAGAAGCTTTGACCTTGAGAAGCAGACTGACAATTTAGAGAACTGAGTTAGGGGGTAGCCCACCACCCAGGTTCCAGACAGTCCTATGGATCTTAAATTTAGGATAAATCAGAAGAAAATTGCAAAGATTTTAAAAATTGAACTGACATGGGAACCGCAACTCTCAGGAAGTAGATTAGAATTTGTGATCTGAGCCTAACTGGGTCAGTTACCTGCTAAAATAACAACAACAACAACAACAACAACAACAAATCGACATTCTCCACAAGAATTGAATAACACCCAGGGTTAACACGATATCTAAAATATTCAGGATACAAACTAAAATTTCTCAACAAATGGTGATCCAAGAAAATCTCAAAAAGCTCCTAAGGAGAAAGATAGCCAGTGATGAAACACCTGAAATAATACAAGTGCTGAAATTATCAGATAAGAACTATACAGAAGCTACCATAACCATGTTCCAAGAAGTAATGGCAGAACTTCTTGAAATGAAAGGATAGCTAGAGACTATTGGCTGAGAAATAGAGGCTGTTTTTAAATAATGGAACCAATTGGAACTTTAAAAACTGAAAAATACAATGACTGAAAAAAAAATAATTGGATGGATTCAAGAACAGAATGGAGATAAGAGGAAAAAGTCAGTGAACTTAAATACAGATGAAGATATTATCCAATATGACCAATAGAAAGAAGAAAAAGGAAAAAAGAACAAAAAACGTACAAACAATAACAGACTCAGAGATCGATGAGATAACACAAAGAATCACTGGAATTACAGAAGGAAAGGAGAAAGAGTGTGGATCTTAAATAAATATTTGAAGACATAATGGCTGGAAATTTCACAGTTTGGCAAAAGACAAACCAACAGATTCACGAAGCTCAGAGAAACTAAAACAGAACAAGCTCAGAGAAATCCATGCCCAGACTCATCAAAATCAAATGACTGGAAATTAAAGACAAATAAAAAAAATCTTGAAAGCAGCCTGAGAAAAACGATGCATTACACACCGTGGGGCAATGATTCAACTGACTATGGATTTCTCACCAGAAACCATATTATGTAAAAGACACTATGCGATGTATGAAGTGGAATTAAGGATGGATTTTAAAATGCTTACAATTGTGTCAGAAGAGCCGGACGCATACATGTATAGCCAAAATACAGGACCATGCATTGGGATGCCATTAAGAAGATATCAACAGACAGTCACAGGAGTACAAAGGATCAGGCAAATATTTCAGACAGATGGGGAGTTAAAAAGGCTTCATGAGGAAATTGCTGCTAAGCTTGGCATTGAAGGAGGGATTTTATTTTATTTTTAGTGTACATGTATTTATATCCCATTGCCTTTCAGAAAGATTTTGATGTAACTTATAAAAATACATATATCCCAACAGGATATGATCATTAATTCAGGCAATCGAAGTAACAGGAAAAAAAAAAAAAACTACAGGTAAGACTAGATGAAAGAAATGAAAGCCATGGGTCCTAGAGAATTGCTGGAAGAAACTACAGATTGTCTGGTAGCCTGCTTGGAGGCCAGAAGATGAGTCTATTTCTAAACAACAACATAGGGAACGGGAATTTTAGGCACAAAGTTAAGCAGCATGAGTAGAAAGCCTCTAAAAGTGGTCACTATATACCATGGCAGGCTGTGTGAGCCTTGGGAGGATAATTTCAAGTCATGACAAGGATTCTGGGCTTTATTCTGTGCGAAATAAGAAGACATGGAATTTTGAGATCAGGGAGTGCTGATCACAGTTCCGCTGTTCAATAGTGATTCTGGCAGTAATGCTATGGGTGGTTGTGGGTATACTGGCATTCAAACGATAATGTATTAAAGGGAAAAAGATGTAAATAAGCTGAAAAAGTATTGAATACTGTTATAAATAATAGGGTTGTGATTGACTGGTAGCATTAGAGCTACATTAAGGCCCTGAGAAGTGACTGAGTGAGGCAGCATAGCATCATAGGTAAGAGGAAAGGCATTAGAGCCGGTGGCCTAGTCTACCTCTGACTGAGTGGCCCTGGAGAAGTTGCTTGACTTACCTGGTTTCAAATTTTATCTATTTATTTTTTTAAATTTATGATGTGGAGACCATAATAACTTTACTGGTCTCTTAGGGGTGTTGTGAGGATTAAATAAATAACGAATATGACTACACAGAACAGAAACTAGTACATGGTAAACATTCAATAAATATTAGGCATCGTTACCATGTCTTCATTGTATATATATATATATATATATATATATATATATATATATACACACATATATGTATATATAATTTTCTATCTTAATGACCTGAGATTAATTTGTTCTCAGCAAATTATTCAAGATTAATACTTTAAAATCATGATTATTTTCAAAACGTACAACAACAAATGCATATATACAAATTTTAATTGTGCTGGAAATATTCTCTTTGCGAAAACAAGTGTCAAAATGAAGATTAACTCCAGATAATGGCATTAGGACAATGGGGAAAAAATGCAGTCTTCCTAAGAGATGGTGCAAGCAGAAGCTAGTGAAGTAGCCAGTGTCTGAGTCAAATAGATGATAGTGCCAAGGAAAGAAACTGACATTGAAGTCAGAAAATAACATCTTATAGAATGGCCTACACCATGGAAATGGGTACAGGAGGAGGCAGATCCTCCTATCGTTGAAATGACCAAGTATCTGCCCCAGGAATTCCAGGGACCAAGCCTAAGGCAACAAGACCACCAGACTTGGCAAGTATTGGATCCATACCAGGTCAGGCCTGTGTTGCATGTTGAAGGTATGTAACACTGGAAGCTAAGATTGGGTAAGTAGTTTCGGGGTCTTGACAGGTATTATAGCAAGGAAGGTATAAGAAAAGTAAAACCCATGTAAATGCTTTCCAGAAGTTGCCTTGACTTCAGCTATAACTTTGATGAGTTTTTCTACTTTATCTGTAGTCTTTTTCCATTTAGCTTACGATCTGTTCATGACTTACTTCCCATTCTCTACCACATAAAAAAAAGTTTCAGGAATTCTCTCTGTCTTAATTGTAGACAAAACACCCAGAGTGATATTCCATTATAACCTCTTTGGCATTAATTTTCATAAGACAATCACAAGTAATAACTAATATATGAATATTAGTACTTCAAAGTATTAACAGAATGCAGCCTATGTAATGTGTAAAAGAAATACATAGTTGCTAAGGCAGAGGAAAGTGGCCTACATAAATTTAATCCTACCATATCAGAAAACATAAAGATTAGATCTTTTAAGGTTGAGAAAGAATTTCTTCTCTGATACGTTCGAATTTCTTGCTTTGAGAATGCAACAAATAAAGATCACTCAAAATAATGTTTACGTGTATTTATATATAAAAAAATAGGTGAACAAATCGCTAGCCAACCTACATTATGTTCGGAAAAAGAATTAGTAGAAAATATTTCTTCAAGTTGTTACACTACCTCAAAAACATTTCGGAAACTCACAAATTTAACATGCTTTTCATATTGTAAGCCTAATGAGGTGTGAGGCGCAGTGCTATGCTCTGGGGATACAAAAATAACCAAAATCATGGTGTCAGACCTCAATGACTTTATGCCTACCAAGAAGCTAGCCAGATTAAGTTGATACTTTCTTTTCTGGAAATTTATTTTTATGAAGTATAGTTGACATACAATATTATATTAGTTTCAGATACACAACATAGTAATTTGACATTTATATGCCTTATGATGTAATCACCATGATAAGTGTAGTGACTATCTGTCACCATACAAAGTTATTATATTATGGACTATATTCCCTGTACTGCAAATTATATCTTGTGACTTGTTTATTTTATAATGGGAAGTTTGTACCTCTTATTCCCCTTTACATTTTTCACCCATCCACCCACACCCCTCCCCTCTGGCAACGAGCAATTTGTTCTCTGCATCTATGAGTCTGTTTTTGTTTTGTTTTTTTAGATTCCGCATGTAAGTTAAATTGTATGGTATTTGTATTTCTCTGATTTATTTCACTTAGCATAATGCTTTCTAGGTCCATCCATGTTGTCACAAATACAAGATTTCATTATTATTTATTGATGAGCAATATTCCATTTTATGGCTGAATTTTATATGTATACATTACATCTTCTTTATCCATTCATCTATCAGTGAACACCTAGGTTGCTTCCATATATTGGCTATTGTAAATAATGCTGGAATGAACATAGAAGTACATATATCTTTTTGAATTTGTGTTTTTGTTTTCTTCAGAGAAATACTCAAAAGTGGAACTGTAGCGTGTATGGTAGTTCTAGTTTTAGAATTTTGAGGAATCTCCACCCTGTTTTCCATAGTGGCTGCACCAATTTACAATCCCACCAAGCATGCAGAAGGATTCACTTTCCTCCACATCCTCACCAAAACTTGGTATTTGTTGACTTTTTCACACCATTCTGACAGGTGTGAAATGATATCTCATTGTGGTTTTGATTTGTATTTTCCTTATGATTAGTGATGTTGAGCATATTTTCAGAGGACTGTGGCTATATGTATTTCTTCTTTGAAGAAATATCTACTCAGGTCCTCTGCCTTTTTTAATCAGATTTTTTTTGATGTTCAGTTTTATGAATTCTTTATCTATTTTGGATATTATACCTTTATTGGATATGTCATTTGAAAATATCTTCTCTCATTCAGTGGGTTGTCCTTTGTTTTGTTGAGGGTTTCCTTCACTGTGAAAAAACGTTTTAGTTTCATGTAGTCCCATTTATTTATTTTTGTTTTTGTTGCCCTTGCCCAAGGAGATATATCCAAAAAATATTACTGAGATCAATGTCAAAGAGTTTACTGACTATGTTTTCTTCTAGGAGTTTTATGGTTTCAGGTTTCACATTTAAGTCTTTAATATATTTTGAGTTTATTTTTGTATATGATGTAATAAAGTGGTCAAGTTTCATTTTTTTAATGTATCTGTCCAGCTTTCCCAACACTATTTATTACAGAAACTGTCATTTACCTATTGTATATTCTTGACTCCTTTGTCATAGATTAATTGACCATATATGTATAGGTTCATTTCTGGACTCTATTTTGTTTCATTGATAGATGTGTCATTTTTGTGTCTATAGTATGCTGTTTTGATTACTCTTGTGTTATACTAGAGTTTGAAATCAGGGAGCATGATGCCTCCAACTTTGATCTTTCTCAAGATTGCTTTGGCTATTCAGGGTCTTTTGTATTTCCACATAAATTTTAGGATTATTTGTTCTAGCTCTGTAAAACATGCCATTGTTATTCTGATAGGAATTTCATTGAATCTGTAGATTGCTTTCTTTTCATTTTTATTTGCACCAAAATTATTTTTCCATCCCTTAACTTTTAGTCTGTGTGAGTCTTTTGATTTGAAGTGAGTCTCTTGCAGGCAGTATATAGATGGGTCTTGCTTTTTTATCCATTCAGCCACCCTATCCTTTTGATTGGAGCATTTGGTACATTTACATTTAACATCATTATAGACAAGTATGTATTTATTGCCATTTTGTTAATTATTTTTGGTTGTTTTTCTAGTTGTCTCTTTCTTCTTCTCTTGTTCTCTTTCCTTGTGGTTTGCTGTTTTTCTTTAATGTTATGTTTGGGTTCATTTCTCTTTACTTCTTGTGTATCTTTCCTAGGTTTTTGTTTGTGGTTACCATGAGGTTCACATATAATGATATATATGTATCTATATATACATCTATCTATCTATCTATCTCTATATATGTGTATGTGTATATATATATATATATATATATATATATATATATATCAGTCTATTTTAAGTTGATAGGTGTTTAAGTGCAAATGCATTCTAAAAGTGCTACATTTTTACTGCCTTCCATGGCTTATGTCTTTGATGTCATATTTTAGAACTTTTTGTTTTATGTATATAGTCGATTTTGCTACTTTTGTCTTTTAACCTTCATACTAGCATTTCAAGTGGCTGATTCACACTGCTTTTACTATATATTTGCCTTTACCAGTGAGGTTTTTTTTCTTCCATATGTTTTCTCACTTATGGTTATGGCCTTTTCTTTTAGCTTAAAGAAAACTCTTTAACATATCTTTTAAAGCTGGTTTAGTGGTGATGAACTCTAGTTTTTGCTTCTCTATGCAATTATCATTTCTTTAATTGTGAGTAACTTTACTAGGTAGAGTGTTCTAGATTTTAAGTTCTTTCCTTTCAGTGCTTTAAATATATCCTGCCACTCCCATATAGCCTGCAAAGTTTCTGCTGAGAAATCTGCTGATATACTTAAGGGTTTCCCTTGTATGTGACTATGTATTTTCCTTTTGATGCCTTCAAGATTCTCTTTATTTTTAACTTTTGGCATTCTAATTACAACATGTCTTGGTTTGGATCTGTTTGTGTTCATCTTGTTTGGGAACCTCTGCTTCCTGGACCTGGATGGCTGTTTCCTTCCCCAGGTTAGGAAAGTTTTCAGCCATATTTCTTCAAATAAGTTTTCTCCTCCTTTCTCTTTCTTCTCCTTCTAGGAGCTATATAATGCAAGTGTTAGGATGCTTGATGTTGTCCAGGGGTCCTTTAAACTATCCTTTACCCCTGCCCCTCTTTTGCTGCTCTGATTGGGTGATTTCCACTATTCTGTTTTCCGGGTCACTAATCTGTTCTTCTGTATTACCTAATCTGTTATTGATTCCCTCTAGTGTAATTTTCAGTTCAATTATTGTATTCTTCAGCTCTGATAAGATCTTTCTTATGTTTTCCAACTCTGTTAAAATTCTCACTGTATTCTCCATTCTTCTCCCAAGTTTGGTGAGCCTACTTATGACCATTACTTTGAATTCTTATGCAGGCAAATTATTTTCATAATACTTAGTTTCATTAGGCTTTTTTTCCCTGTTTTTCTTTCATTTGGAACATATTTCTCTACCTCGTCATTTTGTTTGACTCTCTGCCAATTAGAGGAAGTCGCTACCTCTCCCAATCTTGAAGGAGTGGACTTGTGTTGGAGAACCTTCTGTATAAATGTGTGTGTTAGTGGCTTTGGCAAGCTGGCTAGAGATGAAGTGGGCCCATGTGACTCTGGATGGGACACCTTGACAGACTGGCTTGCCATGTCTGGAGTAGTTGCGGGGTGAGGTATCCAGGAGTTCCCTGTGGCAGCTTTGCAGGCTTGCTAGAGTGCCTGGATTGAGCTCTCACCTGTGTTACCTAGGTGGAGGGGGAATGTTAACAATGGTGCTACCTGGCACCTCTGATCCTGCAGAGTTCCAGCAGATCCTTGTGAGTTCTTGCAGTTCCCCACCTGTTTGGCAGGTGACTTTTGGTTGGTAAATTGATTTTTTTGTGTATAGTCTAGATGACCTTTAAATTGTTGTTTTATCACTGTGCCCCAGGGAAGGTGAATCTGTCACAGGCCCAATGATATCCCACCCTACAGCAGGTTGCCTTTTCAGAGTAATGTTCCCTTGGTTACCACATTTCCTATCCTTCTCTATGTGGTCACTCTCTCATTTGTTTTGCAGAAGTTGTTCAATCAGTAATTCTTCAGCAGGAATTGCTCTATCTGTAGATATATAGCTTGTGTGTCTGTGGGAGGAGGTGAGTTCAGGGTCTTCCTCCACCACCATGTTGGACCCCAATAAGCTGTTAATTTCAATGTAATATAATCACATAAAGCTACGAAGCACTGAGGCTGATCTTTTGGATTAGTTGAGGTCAGGGATGATATGGAGGAATGGAGAAAATGGCAACATCCAGAAAAAGCTTTATGGAGAAGGGGCAGTATGAAATAAGTCTCAAAAGATGAGTTGTGTTACTCAACTAAAGAAAAAGATAAGTTTATTTGGATAAGAGGGAAGTGTATGAAGAGATGAAAAATGAAGAAATGATATTGGTGAAACAGAAAGCCTGATTCAAATTATATGAGGTGTGATCAAAAAATACAGTGAATGTTTACATTAAAAAAATACATATTACAGTAAAAGACACATTGCCATTAATCCCTCAAAATACTTTTCCTCACTTTGAACACAGTTATCCCATCATTCTTGCCACTTTTTGAAGCAGTTCTGGAAGTCCTCTTTTGTGAGTGTCTTTAGTTGCACTATTGTGGCTACTTTGATGTCCTGAATTGATTCAAAACATTTACCATTCAGGGTCATTTTGACTTTGGGGAAGAGCCAAAAGTCACGTGGTGCCAGATCCAGTGAATAAGATGGATGAGGACACACCATAATATTTTTATTTGATAGAAATTTCTGTACCAGAAGTGATGTGTGACACAGAGCATTATCGTGATGGAGGATGAAGTAAAGACACTCATGAAAGAGGACTTTCAGAACTCCTTCAGAAAGTGGTAAGAATAATGGGATAAGTGTATTTAAAGTGAGTTGGAATATTTTGAGGGGGATTAATGGCAATGCATCTTTTACTGTAATATTTTTTTAAAATTTAAACATTCACTGTATTGTTTAATCACACCTCGTATTTTATCAGATATAAAATAATTAAATCATTTTAAGTAGAAGAATGTTATGGTGAGATTAATGTTTTATAGTGATCATTATGGTAGAAAAGTGAAGGATGGATTTAAATAGAAAATATGGTGATCAGGAAAGATTGCTGTTCTTATTGTTGGGAATGAGAGAGAAATAAAATGGCCAAATCTAAGACAGTGGTAGTAGGTATGGAAAGAAAGGAAAATATTTCAGAAATATGTCATATCATTAGGCGGGCATGGCAATTGAATTTGAGGGTATGAAGAAGTATAGGATGACTCTCAGATCTCTAGCTTAGAAAACACTGCATGCATAATGGTAACTAACTCAAAATTGTAACGGGAGGAGCAGAAGTTTTGGAATATAACAAGAAGTCAGTATTGGGTGGCTAGGAAGGAGAAGGAGAGAAGCAGATGATGAGTTCACATTGATTATATTGAATTTAGGGTTCAGTATGGTCACTTCTCGCTTAACAAAACTTTACTGGGCACCCATCGCTTGTAATAATTAGGTGTGGGAGGGCTGTGTGTGCAGATACAAAATAAAATCTGACCTAGTCTATGATCTCCTGTATCTTACTGTTTTCCCTCTCTGTCCTCCTGAAGTTGCTGTTTTTTTCTCCCTCTGATAGGAACATATTGAAAAGAGAGTCAGTATGTTTGACATCCTCAGGAGGAAGGATTGGGGAGAAAGAAGATAGAGAGGGGAAAGCAGGCTCTTTGTGAACTAAGAAAGGCTCTTTGTGAACTATTTCAATATGAAGTTTTCTAGAATTGTCTTTTTAGTTTGATATGCTTATTAAGATGGCTCATAGTTAAATAATCCATTATTTGTTAACTCAATAACTATTACAAAACTGTAAACACAAGAGTACTTAATAAACATCTGTTAACTACTTTAGTGTGAGGTAATTTAAAAGGTCATAAAACTAACTACAAAGTATATATTCGAAGAGTTAATTTTAAGCTCTTTGGTTTTTGCTTTTCCTTATATTTGAACTCAGGATTGGTCAAATTTGTAAATAAAGATTATCTTATTTTTTTATTGTGGTAAAATATATGTATCAAAATTTACCATTTTAGTTATTTTTAAGTATGCAGTTCAACAGCATTGAGTACATTCACACTGTTGTGCAAACATCACTGCCATCTATTTCCAAAACTTATTATTACTTTGATTTTTTAAAAGTACTAATTGATGTAAAAATCAAGACCCACTTATCACCTGCCTTTCCATTTTATATATTCCACTTAAAGAAAAGCAAAACTTCTGCTGTGCTCTAAAATTATATCTAGAGCAATTCCTGCATAAATTGAAGATCAGCTTATGGATATTTAAATTCGGCAAAGAATTTTAACATTCTACCAATTCTTATGTTCTGTAAGAAAAACATTTTGTTATTCAATTGAAGCAAAGAGCACTTTTTAGTGAAACCATACCAATGCTATGAATACTAAACATTCTCTTCAGTTTAAGTGAAATTTAAAGTTCAGAACTCCATGTGGTTCTAGGAAAAGTAGAGTATGCCAAAATGTGAAATAACAATAATAAGCCATAGTCTAGTACAGTTCTTGGCCCACTATAGACAGTAATAAATGTTTTAAATGAATAAGAGAGTTTACACGGAGAGCAAATTAAATATGAGTTATATAAAATGTATTATTAATTTAACAATTGTATAGATCATGACATTTAATAGGTGAAATGAAAGTCCAATTACTAATTGAAACAAAACAATAAATGTATAATATCATTAGAAGTCTTGTGTGAAATAAGCTAAAATTACTCTAAAGCATTAGATTTTAATAGATGTATACTTTTAAATGCTGGAGAAAGGCAATAAGTGATTTACCTAAGGCCACACTCATCCTGTCACAAGTATGGCCAGGGGCCTTTTCAGGTTGAGATCTACAGTCAGGGATAGCCATGAAGAGTGCAAACAGTAGAGCTAAGACACCTACATTTCAGTTTCTACTCTGCAACTTATTATCTGTGTGGAATTAGGCAAGTTATTTAATCTTTGCCTGCCTCAATTTTATCCATAAAATGAAAGTAATTACAGGGTTTTTTGGTGAGAATTAAATGTCTCAATACAGGTCAAGTGTCTCAACTGTACATGGCACAGACTAAAAGCTTAATAAATGTTAGATATTATTATTGCCATTAATCCTTCCTGATTTAGCACAGAAACTAAATTCACCTTCCCCTGAGAAGAATGCGAAAGAATATAAAGTACTAATGGAAGATGTTTGGTTTCATTGCCTTTATTTTCTTGTGACCCAGGCTGATGAAAAGTGATCTTTTATAAAAGACAAGAATAGTGCTACTATCACCGCCATTACAACCATCACAACCACCATCACCACCAGCACTGTAACTACCATAGCTCTCATCACTGATAATACCTCCACTAGTTCATCATGACAACCATTATTGCCATCACCACCATCACAACCATCATCACCATAAACACAAATTCACCACTATTTTCACCATCAGGATCATGACCACTGTTGTCCCCAGCACCATAATCTTAAATACCATCATCACTACCACCACTCAACAACAACAACAACAACACCTTTAACTTCCATAAACGTATAAATGTGAACCTCGAGGTGTCATTGGGAGAGTGAACAATAATAGACAAGATGCAATTGTATACATGCTGGTAAAGAGAGGAACAGGAAAAATTGTAAAGTGTATTTTGAAGCACATACAGAGATAACAAAACTGGCATTAAGAAGTAGCCAGTCTAAAGTAATTTTTAGACCAGTTTGTTTTACATTATTATTATAGAATTAATGGATTTTACAAACTTGGGATTTGAGTAGCTAAAAGGACTATACCAGGAATAAACAAAAAGTCATACGTATATGCTATACACAAAGACTGAGCCAACCGCTTTGAAGTAAAATCACTGGAATGGCATAATTAAAACTTTCCTCTTATATGCTAAGCTGTGCTGTTTGGAAAACGTAGCTAAAGTTGTTTAAACTAGTGGGCTTTAATCAAATAGTCGTAGGTTTGAGTTCCATATCTGCTACATATATGATCTTGAGTAAATTATTTCACCTTCCACAGCCTCAGTTTCCTCCATCTGAAAATTGGTGATAACCATTATGTAGAGTTTGTGTAAATATTTCATAAATACTAATATCATGCAGCATGCCAATTATACCTCAATGAAAAAAATACATGTTACACCAGCACTTAGCACAATGATTATACTTTAAGATTAAGACCTCCCCTGTCACTCCCTAACCAGTTTCCCACCCAATCTTAACTACACAGTAAATGGCACCATCAGTCACAAGTAAGAGCTAACATTGATTGTCTCTTTCTCTCATCCCCCATCCCCCATCCCAAGGGAACTCATTAGCAAATTCTTTTTGTTCCAGCTCCAGTATATAGCTCAGATCCATCCATTTCCCTGCCACTATCCTTCCCAAGCCCAACCTAGTCTGATAGATCCTGTCTCCCAGCTACCTGCTAGTCAGTATAATCCATTTTCCATATAGCAGCCAAGGTGAACTTTAAACGTGTAAATCAGATGATGCCTAAAGCCTTCAATAGCTTCCTATTATACTTAGAAGCAGATGCTAAGTCTCCACCATCACTATACATACATGATCTGAGCCCATTTTTTCTATTTTATCTCTTACCACTTTCCCCCTACCTACCTCTAGAAACTTCGATCACACCATCCTCCTTACTGTTTCTTTAACACACTGAGTTTTTGACTCTTCTTTCAAAGAGGCCTCCCAGATCCACTTATCTACAGTAATACCCGCCATATCCCACCCCGTTCCTCTTCATTGTTTTGCCTTATTTTTTTATGATTCTTGTAACCTGCAGTTATATTTACTATTTACATATTTATTTAAACTCCTATTATCAAAATGTAAGTTGCTTGAAGACCGTTATATTATTGACCATGGTGTATTCACTGTTCTGCTATTTCAGGGCTCCATTATTGATCATGAGCTATATTAAGAATTATACTTCTATTTGTAGTGCCAAGAGCAGTGTCTAGCATGTTTTTGAAGTATAATAAAATATTCACTGTACAAATGGAAAAATAAATTTGGGGAGTATAAAGGTCTGACTTAAATAATATCTCATTATGGAGAAAATAATTATAAGAGGAGTTTTTCTATAGAGAAGGAAGCCCTCAAATCCCCAAATGGAGGCAAAAGAACAGATGGGTAATAAATTCAGGGAGACTTGTATCTGACGGTACCATAAATAATTTTTCTCATAAGGTGTTCTGAAATAAGTACAAGAAAGGTTAAGAGAAACTATCAATTTTGTTCAGTTCCAGAGTTTATAATCACTCTATAGTATTTAAAGGTTACACTTAAGCTAAAACAAACATTCCAAAGCCAAATCATTGCCAAGGGCATATAATGCCTAGCTCCTGAAAGCAATGGCTCTGCCACATAAATAACAAACAAGCAAACATAATGATAGGTCCAAAGCTTAGATATTATGATTATTTAGTGATATGAGTATGTGATTAATTAATTATAGGAGCATATGATATCTGGGAAGCGAAAATTAAACTGACATAGCATTTCAAGTCCTCTGTACTCACTGTGCATGGGGTCTGCATCCATGGTTCCCCATCAATCTGCATTGGCAGAGACTTGTTAGTCCTGGAAGAAAATATTTCATTTTAAATATAACACAACAGACTATATGTAAGATATAAGATGATAGGAACAGGAAATGCAAATATGGTAATAGCTGGGCTCTAAAATTATCTTTTCTGAAAAGGACTTCAACTCTTAATTATTAATGAATAAATACCCTAAAAGGGACCTCGGTCACAGGAATGTTAAGAGCTTCCTGGTAAATGTGGTAATATAAACAAAAATTCTGATGCCAAATGAAAAATGTAGGGTTCATGTTTAATGATAAAAATCAATTTTCTTACAGCCAAAAGAGGCTCCTTGCTTTCATGTAAACCCACGTTACAAATCACAAACCTGGAAAAAAGGTGTTTGGTGTCTCAGACTTTCCAGTATAATATTTTTAGATAAATAAAAAGCAATTATATCTGTGCTATAATCCATTTTTGCACCTTAGGGTCAAATACACCTTTTCTTTTGTTGTTTTTTTTTAAGGTAAAATTATGGGAAAGTGTTTCTTGACAAGGTTCAAATTTAATACATATAAACACTTAATTCACAATAATTCATTATTTAATATAGAAACACTGATGCACTTTAGTGCATCATGAACAAATTTAACAATGCTTCAACAGTGTTTTCATTGGGTAACTTGCCCAGCAGATACTCTGAGGCTTCAGTAAACTAAATTGAGTGTGAACCAGACGAGAGGGGATAAAATCTGTATGTTAGAATTGTATCATTTGTCTTAATAAGAGAGAATCTAATTTTTTTGGTTTGGAGAAGGAGATGCTTTTTATTAATGAGGTCAGAGAAACTAATACTAAAAGTAAACAAAGTCAGAAAAACAACAACAACAAAAACAGATCAAAACAAAATAAACAACTGCAGGACAGAATCCCTCATGAACATAGACATAAACATCTATAACAGAATATAACAAATCAAATTCACTAGTGTATTCTTTAAATGCAGCACCACAGCCAAGTGGGGCATATCCCAGAAATGCAAGGCTGGTTTGACATTCAAAAGAATCAAACAACCATTTGTTTGAACTAAACAAATGGTTTCAAAGAACTAAAACCACATGATCCTATCAATAGATACAGAAAAAATATTTGGCAAAATTCAACAAAAGTCCAGGCTCACTAGAAACTGAAGGGAACTTCCTCAACCTGACAATGGGACCTCTACAAAATCCTGCAGTGACCATAGTATTTAATGGCGGAAAACTGAATGTAGGTGGAAAACATGGAGGAGGTAGTGGGAGACATGGACATGAGCCTTTTCTGGGGAATGCTCTAGGTCTTGAAAGGCACTTGTCTTCCAGCAGAGAGTCATCCTCTCTGTGGCCATCCAAGTGCACATGAGAGATACCATAGAGCCTGTCCTTCTTTGCCTGAGACACAGCCTAGAACTACTTATTCAGCAGGGGCAATAGTTCACCCAAATGAGTGTCTTGCCCTTAGGAAAAGCCCCATGTGCATCCAGGTGGCCCAGCAGAGGATCTTAAAAGCCCTTCAGCATAGCAGAGGCCTCACACTCTGCCTTCCCCTGAAACTCCTTGTTGGTTAAATGTATACCACCCATTAACCGTTATCTCCCACAGCCCTGCCATCTCATAGTGTATGAGACGTCAAGGTGATAGACGTGGGTTAGAAAAGCAGTGGAGTGGGAGTTTGAACCACCCAGTTCTATCTAAGAGTATCACATGTTGGGAGGATGAATGTGGACAAATCACATGACCTTTCTTAGGCACAGTGTCTGTCTCTGTTTAAAACTAAAATAACTATTAATCCACAAAATGGTTGCAAGACTCACATGAAATGTCACATGGACTATAGAATGCCGAATATAATTATTACTATGAACTATTCACATCTCTTGGGATAGTATCCCCCCAAAGCTCACCAAAAGCAAGGAACATCAATGTATATCTATCCCCTATCCTTGTACATAGGTCCTCAAAGGACTAAACCTTCCTGGGAAAACCAAGTGGAAATAAATGTGCCCTGACTAAATGCTGAGAGAGGGTATTTGTGGACCGAATATCTCAGAAACGGTGTTTTCTTGGTTTGTTGGCTGGGTACCCTGGGGGCTCTGGTGAGAAAGTGAGACCCATCTCCCTGGGGCCAAGCAGGATCAGGCTTGCCAGGGCCTATGCCCAGCTCTCTGATGGGGGCTGGAGGGCAGTCAGTAATGTGGTCTTCAGCTTGGGCTTATGTGCAGTTGGAGAAAATCTAATTCTGATGAACCTGATAGGTAGTAGCTAAGCAAAACTTTGTAAAATCTGCATTACTTTGAAAGGTATCAGTATTAATCATTGATAATTTGATGCACAGATAAGATAAATGTTATCATAGTCCTGCATACTTTTAATTAGTTTGTAGTGATGCCATGTCAACTCCCTTTGTCAATCATAAAGAGTTACCTGATGACCACAGAGGAGCATTGAGCTAGCCGCCTCCCAGCACTTTTCAGGCCTGTGTATATTTGCCCCATCTCCATGGCTCCTTCTAAGCCAACCACCTCCAGCAGCTGATCACTCAGATCTGAAAGAAAAAAAAAAAGAAAGAAAGAAAGAAAGCATTGTAAGTTATAGTACATATGCATATGTGTACAATTTAATGTCTTTAGATATCATGGAGGTGAAAAAACAAAGGCTACTTCATAAAAGCTTCTCTTTCTTGGATGCTGAAAGGAATGAAAAGATGGCCTACTTATGAAACTCTCAGTTTAACTAAACCTTGAGGTGCTGTGGGAAAAGATTTGCTGTCAGCTTATTCTAAAACAAAAGATTCTGAGCCAAATAATGCCAAAAAATATACCAGTAGTTTTTAACATCAACAAACTTAATGTTATTCCACATGTATATATGGAACATTTATATATCCCACATCAGACATTTGGCAGCAAATAGACATTTCAGCACTATAAATAAAGTATGAGGATATGCTGTCAAGCATGATTTTGTTACATTACTTGAATAAAAGACCTAAGAGTTAATGAATTAAAGTTTCTCATTTTAGAGATATGAAGACAGAGTCTCTAAATCACTGAGTGGCTTGTCCAGAGTAACTTCATGCAAAAATTCAAGACGCAATATTAATTTCTTGAAATGTTTTTCTGATGATAAGGAATCTGCTATCAAAATACTATTTGGCATAGACTAGATAATTATCACAGTACAATCATTACTTATTTTTTTTAACAAAGGACAGTAGAAAGAGGCTAATAATAATAGGCATTGCTTGTTGAGTATTTACTGAGTGCCTGTCAGTGGACTAATCACTTCCTACATATCATCTCAGTTGCTCCCTTTAAAAACCATATTAAGACAAATATGATGATTCCCATTTGTAGACAGAAAAGCTGAAAATTAAAGAAGTTAATGAATTTATTTATATTTACATACTTAGGAAGTGACAGTGACAAAACTTAAACACAACCACTCTGATGCATAACCACAAACTATGCTATATTTGATACATCAGCCATATCAAAAAGAGAGACTTTGAAAAATGATAGAAACATTTCTTACAGAGAAGGAGTGGTTGCACTGTGTGAGCTTCAAGGTCCCTTCCCAACCTGAAGGTTTTCACTCAGCCAGAAAGCAAAGGTTGCAGTCACATCAGTCAAATCCCCTACAACCTAACGCTGACACATAGCCCACCCACTGACCTACTGAGCTCAGAGTACCTGGACCCTTAATTTGAAGGCAAAACTCTCAGCGCACACATATGGTCCTTTCTATTTTAACGTTCTCATGAATTTTCAAATGTAAATAAGTAGTTTAATATTGTTTTAGTAGCAGAAAATCCTGGAGGTTGTGGCATAGAGTGGGAAGGTATGATGATTAAACAAGGTAATCATGTAAGCAATCATGTAATTGCTGATCATAGGTGAGGTTCTACTTGAAGAAAAACAAGCAAATATGTTTTGTATGGTTTCCATTTTGTACAGAAATCCTTCATTCTCAGCTAATAAATCCATTGTTGTCTGGAGTTCAGTGATGTAGATAATACATTTTCAGTGTAGTTCAAGTGTGTGGCAAATAGCACTTTGAAATCCCAAAGTTTGTTAGGCTCATGATCACTGGCAAATTTAAGATAAGCCCTTAGAAAGTCCTTTAATAGAAAGTGTGACCCAGCCACTGTATTTTTGTAAGTGAACTGACAAAAAAAAAAATAATAATATTTTTTTAAACTTTAAGCTATGGTGGCAGCGTAAAATTTTTCCAAGTAAACACAATCTTCTAGCTACAAAATCAAATGTTAACAAGTCATAACAAGTTAGAACACTCACCTTGCTGTTCTAAACCCTATTTAGACTTATTTCTCATGAAACTTATTCTGTGTTTCTAGTTTAAATTTATGTTGCCAAGAACAGATGGACAAGGAATGGAAACATATTCTTTCAGCTGTAGCCGGCACTAAAATTTGCTTGGCTCTATAGCCTGGGTGTTAATACACGCATTTCTTAGATATATGTCAACCAGAAAACTACACTGTGGCAAGCACTAAAATCCCAGATGTGTGTCTTGTGGTATTTATAAAACAACAACAAGGTTGAAGTTCATATTTAGTATTATATATTTTGCACTTCCTGATTCTTAAATAGGTGAAATTTTATACCAATTTTTGTAATGATCCAGTTGATATGAACTGTTCTACAAGAAATTAAATACTTTCTCACCACAGAGTTAATCTGTGAGTCCTAACTTTTCCATGAATCACAGGGATTGTCTATACCCACACCATATTGCTAGTCTCTACCATTCTCCATCTATTTTTTTTTCTTCCTGCCTTTTTATTTGTCTTTGTTTTTCTCCTGGAAAAAATGCCCTGCAACTCAATTCTATCATTAATAATCAGTAGTGAAGATATTTCTTATGCATTTAGAATACCCAGGCTTTTAAACTTTCATATTCTTGCTAACCCAAAGAACTATATAGAAAGAGTGGAATATTTACTAACTCTGGTAAAGGTAAATAAATACCATATGCCTTCAAATTATGTGTTCAGAAAAAAAAGAAATAAAGAAACTCTAAATTTGTGCTATATTTTTTTTGCTCCATAAAACTGGCACATTTTTGATATAACAGTCTGCAATATCTGTTTACAACTAATGTTTCTTTCATATTGTCTTTGAGATCAAGGTCCTGATTGATTTTAGACAAAGCTAGTTTCTATCTATAAAACTTTGAACTCTGTTTCTATATGTGGCATCACCTAAAAATATCAAAGACTTTCTCAAACTTCACATTCTAGCTAAAATTTATTTTAAGTGCAGGCCCCCTTGGGATGTCATAACCAACCAGATGAACCTACTTAATTGGTTTGCTACCTGGCTATTGATCTCATACTTAAGAGTAGGAGTAGCAAACTACAATCCATAGACTTAATCTGGGCCACCGCTTGTTATTGTATGGCTTGTGAGATAAAAATGGTGTTCACATGTTTACAAAATGGAAAAATAAATAAAAAAGAATACTATATCGTGACATTTTAAAGATTATATAAAATTCAAATTTCAGTGTTCATCCATTTAGGTTTTGTCTATGTCTCCTCTCATATTACAATAGCGGAGTAGTGGAAACAGAGACCACATAGCCCACCCACAAAGCCTAAAATATTGACTATTTGACCTTTAGAGAAAAAGTGCCAATCTCTCCTTAAGAGAAATATTACCTCTTTCAGGTCACTGTGGTTTTCACTTTAGCACGGACACTATAACTGTTAAATGGCATCACGGTGGCCTGAAAGAGATAATGTCTGAGCACTCATTCCTCAGCGTCTGGATCTCTGTGTAGAACAGCTGTTCTCAACCATGGAGTCTCACCACACTGGTGTACTGTGAGTTTTCTCACAATCAATTTGTTATTAATCACAAAATACCCAAGTTTCCAAATAACTTTATTACAAAAGAAACTAGAGCAGTTTAATGTTCAACGTTACACTAGGTCATTGCATCCGGTTTGCCTTTCTTGAGCGTGAGGAAAAGAAGTGGAGTCATAGATAGGAAGGCACAAGTTGCATCCGGACCTGGAGATCCAGGTGAGAGTCAGCTCCATCTGTGAAAGTCACCTGCCAACTATTAAGAAATCCCGACATCCTGATATTTGGAAGTGTTTGCCTATCCTGAGGAAAATGTTGCTTTTATTCAGGGGAAACACTACATTTCTGAAAGAGATAATATGTCTTTCCAAATGGATCCATGGGGGTAACAAGGCAAGAGAGTCCACCAAATTTAATATTTTCATATTTAAAATAAAAAGTCTAGAAGAGGTGCTTCAGAAGGAAGAAACAATGAATTAACCCAAATAGGGTCATGTTAGAGCAAGAGTCTCAACACAAGGTCAGTGATGCTGAATGCAGAAAAATACAACTTTATTTTCACTAACATGTAATTGAAGTTAAGCACTTTTTAAAAGTATAAATTTAGGTGAGAAACCGTAGTTGTGTAAAAATACCTGTGATTTGTCACTCACAAATATCACATATTTGACATTATATTGTTGCAGTGTTTCATAATGCTATTTGTATTAATTATTACTTTTAAATCTTAATACTTATTGATCCTGTTAGATTTTCAAGTGAATTTATTAATAAAGAAGGACATATATTGCTAAATCAAAATTTTAACAGTATTTCAATATAATTTGTTTCCATTGTTAGCCTCTCAATAGTTTTTTATGAATTTTGAAACGTTGCTCTGAGAGGAGTCTGAAGATTTCACCAGACTTGCAAAAATGACTATAACACAAAAATGGTAAGAAACCCTACTTTAGAGTTTAATTTGCCTTTGACTTTGTAAATCATTTCCTGAAATTTGTTAGTGCTGCATTACTCTGTTACACAGGTAACCAGGGGCTATGAATGTAAAAATCTGAAAGTTAGGGGTAAAGTACATGTCATGCGGGGTGTCCTGCGGGGCGGCAGGCGGGGTCTCTGGTCCCACTCCCCACATAAGAACGCAGGATATGGCTAGGCCAAAAAGGAACACCCACGGAGCCATAGATAGGGGAGTCACACCACTATACTCTCACTGGCAGCTGGGTTGGAGACACAGGAAGCAGGAGCAACACAATTCTCAACCCACTGTGCTGCTTGCAGACTCAGCCACCATCTTCCTGCTAGCTCCCCCTTTTTCTTTTTGCTACTAGCCTAGCCACGGCAGTTATATTCATGGCTAATGGCTCACTGGTTACAGCTGACGGCCAACTAGCCACAGCTGCTGGCCATTTGATCACAGTCGATGGCCATTTACTACCTGAGCCAGCACCTTTCTATGTGAGGCCGAGAGCCTGGAAACTGCTTTTTGGGGCTCTGTCCCCACAGTACAGATTCGTGAGCATAGGAGCAGCACAGCTAATAAGTGGGTAATATTTATTCATAGCTTAGTTTCATCATTTTTGACAGTTATGCCCTGTTAATATGTCTCATTATGTAATTGTTTCAGACTGCCATATGTGAGGGAACAGAAGAGGATGCATTACAAACACAGACTGAACGTGGGTTGCAGCATTTCGGTGTTTCATAGAATATAGTGTATACTGAAATGAGAGGAAGGGGGCAGTGCCGGGTATACTCCTTTTGCATGGTGTCCAGAAACATGTTGCAACATTGTGTGAGGCCATGTCCTGGGGTACACTCATTGACTCAGAATAGACATTTTGTAATCAGATCACCATAAATTGCTAATTATATCACCATCAGGTAAGTCCTTATTTGGCCAGGGTGAGACCAGACTAGCTATGGAGTAGAGTTGTACCTTCTGAGTGTGGGTATATTTTATGTCTACCAGTGATGGTTCATTTATCTAGCAACTATTGGAACCATACCTGAGGATCCAGAATAAACTTTTAAAATGCCAAGGTATGTATAAAATACATCCACCAAAGTAAGTGCTTTGAGGATCCTTTTTTAACATGTCCATCTCTTACCCCTTGATTCTTAACTTAGATGACTTCTCACAAGAATAAATAGCTGTTTTCCTGGATCTCCATAAATTAAAAAAATGCAAATTAGAAAAGGGGGTGGAGAGAGCTAAAGCAAAAATTACTAATGTGAACTCTGTGTTTCACAGTACAAGTATACAAACATTAAAGCAGACTTTTAGCATCTCAGGGAACGTAGTACCTAATTATGTCTATAAAGAAATTGGGAAGGATATAAATATATGTACAAATATACATATAAATACACACATACACACACACACACACACACACACATACTGTATGCCTTCTATGGGCAGCTCTCTGTTCAGGGACTTACAGGTATTTTTCCATGTAAGACTCATAAAAATCATTTGAGGCTTGTATATCTCCTCATTTTATTGATGAAAAAAATATGTTACTTGTCCAAATTTTCTTATATAGTTGAAAAATCTGGTTTTCCAAGTAGGTATGCTTGACTCCAAATTCCATGCAACGGTATATATGGACAACAATAAAACCTAATCAATTGAATGTTATTCGTAATGGAAGGACAAAAAAATCGACAAAGAAATACAGGTATATAGGACCTTGAAATGGTACCACTAGTAATCGTACCACTAAATAGTTTCAGATGTTATCACCAAATGAAAATACAGTATAAAACTCTCATTTACAATAAGTACTGAGGTCACAAATGAGTTAGACTGACGAATCTCTATAGGAAGGCTAAGAAATGCAAAATACTTTTTGGAATGGTTTCCATCCAAAATGGTTAAAATGTAAAAACTAAAAAGGTTAGAATCTCGTATGTAAATAGATTAACTAGAGTTATCTGGAAAATCTAGCAGTGTGAAATATCCCATTTCCTGTTGAAATGTAAAAAAAAAAGGGGGGGGTTAAGGTATATATACAGAAACTATATATATATAAAATGTAATCACAAGCCTGCCTTTAAAAATGACTTTTAAAGAATGGATTTGATCATCTCCTTTAGAGCCATCTGGTTTTTGAAAACAAGCAGCTAAAGCTGACTAGGACTGTATTTTCATTCTAAAATTCTGAACTTCCCTAAAAGAATTCAAAAAAAAAGTAAAGACCAGAAATCACAGTGTGACATACTGTCAGCACTCTCCCTTATTGTGACCAAAGTGGTTCAGGGCCTTCAGCTCACTTTGTTATTTGAAGGTATATTTGAAAAGTGATCTTCATCCCAGGACATATAAGAAATCATGAGCGTTTCATTCACAAGGCCCATTGAGAACTAGCGTAAGGAATTCCCACAGCAATCTATTCCTGAAACTGACAATGCGTATTAAGTAGATGAAAGTAGAGAGCATACAAGTCCAAGCTAGCAGTGAATCTCAACATTGCTGCTTTTGGATTCTTAAGTCAGTTTGTTCTCATAAAGCTTTGTGGAGGGACTAAAGTCGGTGGCTCCTTTTCTGTGTGAATGAGCCATTAAATTGTGTAGGAACGTTTTCACAGCACCAGGCCTCTCCTGCCCTCTTCCATAAAGCAAGTTACTTCACTTGTCTCCTCACATCAACTCCATCACTAAACAAAGCAAGTGTTCATAAAGGATGGCTGATGTCAGCAAATTTGGAATAGCTTCTAGAGGGGCATCCTGCACCCTAACACTGATGCTTGCTAAAGGGGTGAAGTTACCAAAGAGATCACCCACCCTTATTCTCCGAATAATTAAAAAAGTTCTGACAAGAAAAACAAACAAAAAAAGAAAACGAAATTAAAATCCAGTTTATTAGCGGGCAGTGTCGTATTACTTTACATATGACTATATAGTTTTTACATTCAATTTCCAGAAGCATTGTGAAAATCAATTAGTTTCTTGAAATATAATATAGAATATAAAGGCATGTTTTATTGTCCTCTTATTTTAGTTTCAATGAAATATGAAAAACACTTGTGAAAAACAATAAAATTAAAAGAACAACACAAAAACCATGGTAATGCGTTTAAACTCATTTATAAAGTTATGCTGAAAATTAAAATAAGGACAACATAATGATGAAGAACAGTGATTTACACTAAAAATTTCCCTGTATAACCGATCTAGTTTTTATACCCAGTTTATCCTGGTAACACAAATATTGTACTCCTACCAAAAAACTAGAAGATTGTTAATTACCCTGGGGTTATTGTGCTTTCACAGACCATTTGCATAAAAACCCTCCTGGTCAGAAGTCAATCTTACTCTCCTGGCAGCATGTCTTCAGAAAAGAGGTTACATGCCCAAACAGAATTAAATCCTGTAACCGTCATTTAGAACTTTTTTGATATCGGTAAAATATAGGATTATATCCTGAAATCTGGCTTCCTGCCAGAGAACCCTTGAAAACCTGCTGAGTTCAAGGCGTTATACAACAGGAATGCCAACGTTTCTGGTCAGAACCGTGTGTGCATTTAAGTAGTTTTGCTGTAATGTCGGACCGAGGACCCCCATGTCAATGGAGACCAGGATATGAGAACAGAACTGAGAGGATCTGTCATTGTCTCAAGCACTAAACAACACACTGAACATGATCACCACCTCACCCTTTAAAAATGAGTGTTTTCTGAATCATCAATGACTTTAGGAGAAAAATTACTCAAGGCAAAGAAGACTCTGCTTAATTTGTTGTTTTCTTTTTCTTCCGCTTATTATACATTGTAGACAGATGGCCATCATACCTGATAGGCTACCTGTTAACAAGTTAGTACAGCTTACAATATACCTGAATTCTTCTATTTTGTACATATCCTCCCTTTTTTCCTTTTTCTGCAGTAACATAATTTTATGACTTTATGACTACAGAAAAAGGATTATGTTACATTTTGGATTACTAAATTGAATTAATGTTGACATAAGTGGTTTTATTTGGATAGGATTTTAAATTAATCCCATTTGTAAATATAAGAAATACAATATACTTTGTCATGTCAATTACAAAGTTAGCAGAGAAATCCATGCAACACATGCAATCACTTAGAAGAGAGAACTTGCAACCTACTAAGTATAGGAGATTTTCAGGGTCTCTTCACTTCAGGACACTTATTAATCATGCAGTGACAAGTTTCCAAAGAGCTTGAATTTTTTAAAAAATAAAGAATAAGGCCTTGTATATAGACATATTGAGGGATTCAGATAAATACAAAAGATCTCTGTGAAAAAGTTTTCCTGTACATTTTAAAAAGCATGTCATTTAATCTCTATAAAAGAACTGCACTGATATTATTCCAGCTTTTAGAAAATGCAGAAACATTCATAACTAATAGTAATGTGAAATGTAGAAATGGAACATTCAAAGTTCCATCATCCCTAACAACATTTGAGAACATAAGAGAAGTTCGAATGCAAACTTTCAGGTTTCCAACACCGAGAAACTAAGGACTTTATCGCCCCTTTCAAGAAGTTGCTTTGGGGGTGGGGGAAGACAAAACCTCTTTTATAGTATAAATTTTACTAATATAACTCATTCTTCTCTTACCTCCACTTAGAAGAGATAAACTATTTTTAAAAATAGTTTAAAATACTTTCGCATCGATACTCCTGGTACAAAGAAAAATTATTCTATTTAGTCGTATTCTTTTAAAACTTATTTGTTTAAAAGGGCTTCACTGTATTGGTCTTGTAGCCCTTCATACAACAGAACAAAAGCAGTTCTTTGAAAGAAGTCTAAACTTGGACAAACCGTAAAAAAAAAAGCAAAGTTCCTCTCTGTTTTTATCAAATTTGATTGCTGCAGCTGTTCCCAGTTTCTGTATTTTAAAAATAGCCTTATTCAGTGCCTTGTTGGCTAAAGGCCAGGGTGCCATTAGAACATGCTGTACGGAAAACCTCTATTCAGTTACAGATACAGAAATATATTTAAGATCAGTGGGGGTCATCTGCAGCAAACACTTGTAAAGGAAAATAGAATTTTAATGTATTTGGACTGATCGCCACTGTTACCAGATAGTTTAAAGCTTCTGAACAAAGCATTTCTATTATTATTTTTTTTCCTCTTAGGTAAAAATGCAGAATGAATATCAATTTCATTGGAAAAATATTATTACAGAGGTCTATTTCTCCAATAGCAGTTGTATAACAGAGATAATGCATTTCAAAAAATACCTTCTAGTGGTTTGTTTGACACGTTCCCAGGAACATATCATCCAGTGAAAAGGGGGTATTATAGAACAAATGCTACAAATGAAATCACTTCTCTCTGATATAGGCCACCTAACTAAGGTTATCAGGTGTGAAATAGACCAATGTGCCCACGGAAAATGAGGCGAGGGACTCATTTTGGTCCCTATATATCCTTTGTGCATCTCAGCTATACAACTGCTATTTGAGAAACATACTGATAAATTAATACCTTTGAGATTGAAGTGTGTGAGGATAGGTCAAAGAATTGAATTATTCTGTAGAGTCTTAGAGTTGTACCCCACATCTATTCAGTTCTTTTCTTTTTCCTCAACAAAGGATTAAAATGAGTATTTGGAACTAAACAGATTTATAAAGGAATGCTAATTTGAGTTACAAGTAAAAGAAAAAAATCTGTCCTGCATGGATTATTAATTAAAGGAAAAAATAATTTTGAAGCCAGAGAAAGAGTAGTGAGACAGAATCAGAAAGCAGGGGTTTTGGGAGAACCTAGGTGAGAAGAGACGATTACAGAAAGGTACATTGTTGTCAAGAAGTGAAGCATCTGAGATTTCACCTGTTTTGAAAGCCACCATGTTAGCCTTATACAGTTTTGGGGAGGCTGGCAGAAGACATGAATCTCTGGAGTCAGAGACCCAAGATTTTATTACCTGCAGCAACTATGTCAGTCCGCCAAACCTCAGTTTCCATAGAATGAAGCAAAGAGCATTTGCACCGTGGAATAAAAGGGAGATACAGCAACTAGGCCAGCACTCTGCAGGCTTCTTTGGACAGCACTAGGCTCACTGTGAACCTGAAGACGGAACTATGACCCAGCATGGTCTTATTTCCACAAGGAATAAGGATGAAGAGACGATGCCCAGGTGTTCTACAGTAGGCACAAGGCACAGTAGAACCAGAAGTTCAGTGGGATTGAGTTGATAACAGAACAAAACTGCAGTATAACAGGGCTGGTGGCAGTCCACTGCAATGAAGCTATTTATTAGGCTATTAAATTAGTATAATTAGTTTACTATTATTACTTAATGATTTTGGAAATACAAGTAGTAGAGATGACAAAATGTACAATGTCTTAGATTTCTGGAGAGCAGTATCACAAAACAAGATATTTGTTATTGACCCCGTGTTGATTATTCTCTCAGAAATAAAAAAAAAGTGTCGAAACAAAAATTAAAGAAAAATATTAATATCATATGTATCAGTTGTCAGGCTAGGTGCTGAGTATACAATGGTCAGCAACACATAAACAGTCACTTAATGTAATCATTAAGAGAAAGGAGAAATTTACCTGTCACTGTAGGTTCAGAACTGGACTTAAATCTGGAACGCCTGAAGGGCGACTTGCTATTGCACAGGAGAAGCCATTCTGGTTACTACATGGTTTGAGCCTGTGTATTCGGCTATTCCTGAAGCTAGTCATGGATCTTTCAAGTATATAAGCAATATATCCATTTTGTATATTTTAAAATCATTTAAGATTTAAATATAGAAAAATAAAAATGGTCTAGTTTTGTTTCGCCAGTTGAATTGGGTTTCTTTTACTTGTGAGGAAATGACACCTGAGTGGCATGACTTGCGGTTCTTACTACTGCCAGATTCATTGTCCTCATTATACTTTGGTGGTGTCATTCTCCTTCACTGACACCTTTAACTGATTTGTATTGATTAATGAGTAAGACTCTTGACATTCAGCTATCTATAATCTTAATTCTATTTCCAATATTCCTCTATGTAAATTTTTACACTTTGTCTAAACTACTATTTTCTGTTCCCTAATTAGGCCTCATTGCCATTACTATGTTACCCAATAATTTGGAAGCTTTTTCCTCCTTTCCTATTTAAACTCTGTTAGTCCTTTCAGGCTTAGTTTAATAACATCTTTTCTGCAATGCTTTCTTTTACGCACAAACCCACCACTAACTTTTATAAAAACACAGTATCTTTATGATTCCTTTGACACAGAACCTACCCTGTGAGGCGACAATCATAGAATCAAAGATTCACATAGGTGGCCCCCAGAGTGCAAGACCCAGCGGTTAAAAAATGACACATAACACTTTGCATTTTGGTCATCTCATGGCCTAACGGAGCATATGAGAGCTCTTTGCTGTTGAGTATAATTATTATCAACATTTTAGTCCAACTCGGATTTGTCCCCTACACTATTGACAAAAGTAGTCCCGGTTTTGACATACCTGTTATGAAGTTCTAATTATCTCATTTTGTTATATCTTGATTAGAAATTTGGCTAGAATTTTTGTTTTCCTAGTTTAAATTTGATCTCTCTATTCATCTTGCTATGTCATACTTATTGTTTCATAATACTACTTAACATTCATTTGTTCATTTACCCATTTATTTCATACCACAAAGTTACATTGAGCACCAAATAGATGCTCAGTAGACCAATTCAGTTGTCCCACAGTATCCAGTGGGCACTGGTTCCAGGACCCCCTTGGATAACAAAATTTATGGATGCCCAAGTCCCTTATATAAAATGGCATAGTATTTGCATATAACCTGCACACATACCCTGTATACTTTAAATCACCTCTAGATTACTTTGAATACCTAATACAATGTATATAGTTGCCATACTGTATTGCTTAGGGATCAATTTTCTGGTATTTTATTTTTTGAATATTTCTTATCCATGCTTGGTTGAATCCATGGATATGAAGCCCTCAGATATGGAGGGGTACAACTATATATGCCAGGTACTGTGAAAGGTGACTGAGATGGATGTGAACGAAGTTACAGTTCCTAACCTCAAAGAGGTTAGTATCCTTAAGAGAACTGACAGGTAAAAGAAATGTAGTATAGTTTAATTAATGCTACAATAGATACACATACAAAGCTTATGTTGCCAAAAATGGAGAGTGTTTAACTCTGTGAATGGTGGCTGGGAGTGGGAAAAGTTGGCATGGGAGAAGTTTAGGGAAAGTCTTTCTGTAACTGATGATATTGAAGGTAAACTTCAGTTTTCTAATGTTGGGTTGAGTAAAGGTTTTCCAGGATGAGAAAAGCGTAATGTAAATACAATAATGTTTAAAATCACATGGCATGTTCAGTGAATTAGTAAAACCCCGATTTTTCTGCATTATAAATAGCAAGGGCAAGAGTTGTGAGAAATGAGGTAACGAGACTCAGTCATGAAGGGTCCTATAAACCTTGCTTGGCAGTTTGGATTTCCCTGTAGTGGACTGGGAGCTCGTTAGAATTTCTAAGCTAAGTAGAGAAGTGATTAGATTACATTTTAGAAAGAACATGTTGGGAGTCGTGTGGAAGATGGATTGTAAGGAAATGAGTTAAGAAGCAGGGTGATCAATTAGAGAAACACAGAAATAATCCTAGTGAGAAATGACAAGGAGTTAAAATAATGCTGTGCCCAAGTACTTGAAAGAAAGAATTGCTTAGGAGGTAGAACTGATAGTTATCATTACCTGGAAGGTAGGGTGTGTTAGAAGCACTGTGATGTCCAGGGTCAGGCTTATGAGAAAAGCCAGTGCCAATGCCACCAACCCAGATAAGAAAAAGTAGAGGAAAAGCAAATGGGGAAGAGGACATGGGGGAGTTTGGTTTAGGATATGCTGATAAGAACTCTGGGGGACATTCTCAGAGAGTTCTCTGAAACTCTACCCAGAGGACAGCTTGGAGAAATCTACAGATGCAAACACTATTTTCAAATTAACATAAATCTTTTAAGGGTGAGAAACATATACTGTGTTGCTTTGGAGTTTGTTGTTTTGTTTTTAGATTTCCCAAATGCACCACCTGGCACAGAACAGACAATCGATAAGCATATGTTGAATTAGTAATAGTGTACTGTATTAAGTACACTTGAAGCTTGCCTCACAGTCTTATATAAGTGTCTCTGAAAGAAAGATAGACTCACCTTTGAATTTGTTTTACGATGAGTATTAGCTGGAAAAAACAAAATGGCTCGTGATTTGAGAGAAATTTTCTAGAAGTGACAAATATATTCCTTTTGATTAAAGGTAAACATTGATGGATGATCTTTTATGTAGTAATTATTTATTACATTTATTTGGCTTCTTTATTTAGTTTTTCCATAGTTTTTTTCATGATTTAATATAACCATAGTACTTAGGAACTATGCTTAAGCCATTGTTAGGTGGATTTTTTTCTTCCTTTTTTAACTTGCAACCAAAAGCATTCTTTACTGATACAATTTTACAGGTGGGGAAAAGAAGTCAGAGCAGATAAATTACGTGCCCACAGTTATACAAGGAGTGTCTAGAGTTATGCTCATTATATCACAATTCTTCCCTGCATCTCAATGATACTGATGGAAAGATTATTTAGACAACTATTATTAATTAATAATATCTGATCAAGGTGAATTTCAAAGGCAAAGCTGTTGTTATCTAGTCATATTTTTATTGGAAACTTCTTTGTCATTATTAATTCTTCTCAATCTCATCATGATTCAAGGATATTGATAACTTCATTATTTTCACTGACTGCTCTAAAGATTGAAATCAATTTGCCATATTTGTTGATATCTTTTCAATAACATAAATAAGTGTAACAATATAGTAAAGTGTTATATAGCTGTCCACTAAAAGCTTTGTTTTCAAATATTTCCAAAACTAATTACAATCTCATAGAATTTTAAAATTTAAAAATTGTTTTATTTTTTTCCCCCATCCCTCCTATCCTCTTGGGTTTTTTTTTTTAAGCCATTGTTTCTCAGTCTAATCATAGGGCGCAGCTTCCTGGCCCATGCTGGTATTATGAGCCTTGCGCTCCACCCAGCTGAGGCAGTCGGTCACTGGTCATTAGTTGGACGTTCACAGCTCTCGTGGACTGCCTGAGCCACCGAGCCGCCCCCCAAATTCTTTTTTTTTTTAAATCAGAAATAGCCAGGTACTTATTTGTCATTATAAGATCCTAATCATATCATTACATTGTTAGTTGTTAGAAGTATTTTATAAATCTTAAATTCTATTAAATGATGATTTATTTTTTCTAGATAAGTCATCATGCAAGAGGCACTTACTTATTACACATGTTTTTCAGCATATGTTGCAAGTTTATTTTAATGCTGAAAAGGCACATTATGATCAAAGCAGAAATCTGCCCAATTTAAACTGTTCCAAGCTATTTTCATACATTCACTCATGTAATATTGTAAGATTTACATTAAAATGAAGGCTCCTCTACAATTAAGTGATTCAGTCAACATTAAAAAAAAGGTGCAAATGTGGGCAACATGAAAAAAAAATCAACAGATGTGCGAATAATCTCTGCTTGGGGGCCAGTCTCAAAAAGAACAGTAGAAAAAAAATCAACTCTTATTCTTTCTATGCTTTAAGGTTTTTCTGCACCCACGTTAAAGGACATACACAAAACAATCACAAGATTCTCTCTTATGATGACAACTGGATTAGCCAATAATAAATTGGAGTAAGGAGCAAATAGTAACTACAAAATCAACAATAGCACTTAGAGATGGATATATATTTTGATTTTGCCTCATTCTTATACTTCTCTATTCTAACAATGAACACATTTCAAGGGCATCAAATTTTCACCCATATTCAGAGAAGGTACATATGTACAAACCAGAATATTTAGCACTAAAGCATTTAAATAGAATTTAGCCAGCTAGTGGACAATAACAAAAAGAAAAGGTGGTGATCCTGGAGGTCATAAGACCTGCAGGCCAGCGCATGCAGTTGTGCAGGTTGTATACCACACATCTATGGTCATGATCCCATCCTAGGGAAGTGAACGACATTGCCTCAAAGTTTACAGAGCGCTTCCTGCACAATCGTATACACTGAGGCCCTGGAAAATATCACTAGGCTGTGGGAAATGTGAAGAACTTTGCATAGATGGGATAAATGAAATCAAAGTACTTCATAAAGCATCATTTCTGTTTCCGTGAGGCATATCATGTGACTATGGAAAAACGTCCATTATTATCTACTTCAGTAGGCGTGGATCAAAGAAAAACTTGATGTGACAACTGACAATCTGAAATATTTAGACAATCTGAAGCCCATGAAAGATACGTGTCATTCCTATTCTCTCTTCCCCGAGGTCACTGCCGACATGTATCCCTGTCATTTTAACTGAGCTTCCCAGTGCCATCTATTTGAGAAAATATAAAATTGGAAATGACACTCACTGACAAGCACATTCCTAAATGGGAGGAAAATGAGCTGATGTGATTGTACTTAAAAGTATCCATTCATGTTTTTTTGAACTAATTAACATTTATAGAAGTTATTGATAAACATTATATTAAACCACACACTTTTAAATGAAGATGGTACTTTTGTTTACAAAATTCAACATGCTCTACTATAGTAGATGCAATTTTAATACATGGAAACTTGTGTATTGAGGCTTAATATTAATATACGGATCCATGTACAACTCTGACATGACCCAAAGCTTCAGCTGTTCTGATATATTGCAGCTCTTCTACACATTTCTACAAGTAGCCTTGGTGAGCTGAACTTTCTAAATGTGTCTATGTATGTTTTCAAATATATAAATACGAGTGAGGAAATGATTAGCCTGAGGTCTCTGGTTAAGTCACTGATCATACTTCAATCCATTACATGAGACCGCCTCTCCACACACATTTTAAATTGGGAAATATAAAACTGCTGAGAAAACATAGCATTTATGATTTGGTGAGAAGTTAATATGACCTAAATTGTCTCATAAAAGTCTTTGTTGGCTCTTTGCCCATGAGAACGAAAAAGTTCAGTTTAGTCAAGTGGCTAAAAAGAAGTTCAGAGTGTTTTGGTACATTATGAAACAGATAAGACCCCTGTTGTAACAACAGAGAAGCAATTGTTTTCTGCAAAAAAGAGGATATAAAAGCAGGGTCATGAGGATGGGAGGGGAATATAGGTTCAGGTGGATGAATTCAAGGAGAAAAAAAAAATTGTCACTATGGATTGTTTCTGTTCTTTATCTCTGGTAGTTACTTTCATGCAATTCTTTGAAATAACAGAATGTGCTTTTATTTGGAGAAACTTTAGGCATTTGAATAAGCTTAGTGTGCGTGCGTGTGTACACGTGCTCATACACATCCACAACATTTTGTGTTCAACAAAATTACCATAGTTTTTATTTTCTGTTAATCAACTTAATTCTGCCTCCATGTTCTGATTACTCTACCCTGTCAGTAAATTAGATCTACGTTATTTTAAAGGCTAATTTTCTCTCTAAAGATCATATAATAGCCAAGAAAATTTGAAAGCAGCCTCTCATTCGCAGTAATCGCCACTGTTATTCATGTTATGTAAGCTTGCAGTCTGACGCCATGCACAGGTGGGACTGAGGAAACTTGTTGCGACTTGTCCTGGGGCTGCCTCCCAGCTCCTCCATCTCAGATGGAACATGCCTTCCTAGCTCTTCCATTTGTGGATCTTACCACTTCATCAAGAACCTTCCAGGGAACCACTTGGTTCTACATGGTTCTTGGGACCCACCCACAGTAATCCTTACCCCTATACGGCCCAGCAGAACCTCTTCTTTTTCTGTCTTTACTCCTACAAGCTTTTCTTTCTTTGGAACAGCTCATATAATCACTGCAGAGAGCAAAAGTCACAATTTTTTGGTCAGAAGGCTGAATCTGGTCCACAGAACTCTTTGATTCATACCATACTATGTCATAAAACTGTTGCTACCTATTTTTTAATCTTTTATTTGTTAAAATTACTTTATTGAGGCATAATTGACACACAAAGTCATATATATGTAATGTATAGAATTTGATGACTTTGGAGATAAGTATATAACTGTGGAACCATCACCACAAGCTATGCCATAAACATATCCATTACCTCCAAAGTTTCCTCCCCTCTTTTTTGGTGATAAGAACACTTAGCATGAGATTCACTCTCTTAACAAAGTTTTAAGTAAATAATACAGTGTTATTAACTTTGGCTCTATGGTATTCACTAGATCTCCAGTATTTATTTTTTAGGGCATAAATGAAAATTTATACCCTTTGACAAACACCTCCCTGTTTCCTTCTCCCCCAATCACTGGTAACCACCATTCTATTCTTTGCTTCTATGAGTTTGACTATTTTAGATTCCTCATATACATGGGATCATACAGTATTTGTTTTTCTATATCTGGCTTAGTTCCCTTAGCATAAATTCCCTCGAAGTCCATCATGTTGTCACAAAGGGGCAGGATTTCCTTCTTTTTAAAGGTGAATAATATCCCATTGTATGTGTACACCACATTTCTTTATCCATTCATCCATCAATGGATATTTAAGTTGCTTCCACGTCATGGGTATTGTAAATAATGCTGCGATGAACATAGGAATACAGATATCTCTTCAAGATCCTGATTTCAATTCCTTCGTATACATACCCAGATGTGGGATTGTTGCATCATAGGGTAATTTTATTTTTAACTTTTTGAGGAACCTCCACAGTTTCTACTGTAGCTGCACTAATTTGTAATTCCACCAACAGTGCATGAAGCTTCTTCCCTTTTCTCAACATCTTTGTCAACATTTACCTTTTTTTTTTAAATAATAGCCAGGTATAAAGGTGTGAAGATGTGAAGTAATATCTTATTGTAGTTTTGATTTGCATTTCCTTGATGATTACAAATGTTGAGCACCTTTTTCTATACCTATTTTTCATTGCTTGTCTTCTTTGGAGAAATGTTCATTCAAGTCCTTTGCCCATTTTTTAATCAGGTTATTTGTTTTTGCTAATGATTTGTAGGAGATTCTTATACATTTTGGATATAAACTCTATTTTTAATTAAATTTATTGGGGTGACAATGGTTAGTAAAATTACAGCTTTCAAGTGTACAATTCTATAATACATCATTTATATATCACACGGTGCACTCACCACCCAGAGTCAGTTCTCTTTCCATCACCATATATTTGACTCCCTTTACCCTCTTCTATCATGGTCCCTCCCCATGTCCCCCCTGGTAAACACTAAACTGTTGTCTGTGTCTATGAGTTTTTGTTTATTTATTTGTCATATTCATTTGTTGCTTTCAGTTTTATATCCCACATATGAGTGAAGTCATATGGTTCTCAACATTTTCTGTCTGACTTATTCTGTTTAGCACAAAAATCTCAAGATTTGTTGTCACAAATGGCAGTATTTCATCTGTTCTTATGGCAGAATAGTATTCCATTGTGTATATATACCACATCACCTTTACCTAGTCATTCACCAAAGGACACTTTGGTTGTTTCCATGTCTTGGTCACCATAAATAAAGCTGCAGTGAACATTGGAGTACCTATATCTCTACAGATAAATGTTTTCAGATTTTTTTGGTAGATAACTAGGAGATGGATTGCCGGGTCATATGATCACATCAATAGATGCATAAACGCATTTGACAAGATACAACATCCATTTATGATTAAAACACTTAATAAAATGTGTATAGAAGGAAAATACCTTAAAATAATACAGGCCATATATGACAAACCTTCAGCTAATATCATAATTAATGGTGAAAAACTGAAGCCCTTTGCTCTATGTTCAGGAACAAGACAGGGTTGTCCCCTATCACCTCTGCTTTTCAACATAGTATTGGAAGTCCTCGCCAGAGCAATTGGCAAGAGAAAGAAATAAAAGGCATTTGAATTGGGAATGAAGAAGTTAAAGTGTTACTTTTTGCAGGTGACATAATTCCTTACCCAGAAAACCCTAGAAACTCCACGAAAAAGCTATTAGAAACAATAAACGAATATAGTAAAGTTGCAGGCTACAAAATCAATGTACAAAAATCCATTTCATTCCTATATACTAACAATGAAATTTCAGAAAAATAAATGAAAAAAAATTCCTTTTGAAATTGCAACAAAAAGAATAAAATACGTGGGAATAAACTTAACAAAGGATGTGAAGGGCCTATACACTGAAAACTATAAGACAGTTTTAAAAGAAATTGGAGAAGACACAAGGAAATGGAAAAAACATTCCATGTTCATGGATTGGATATTAACTTTGTATCAGATATATAATTTACAAATATTTTCAATCATTCTGGTTAACATTAAAAAAAATAAGTAGACTCCACATAAGCAGGTAATTCTAAGACTCTTGAAAGACTGGAGGATCTGACAATATTGAGCCAACTTGCCCTCCTTGAAAAATCTCATCTTTAGGAGAAGTCATGCCCTTTCCAATTCAACCAAAGCCCTGCCTGCAGTGCTTCACTTCTAGCCCTACAAAGCATTTATGATTTTGTCTTTTGAGCTTAGAATAGTAACTGGAAAAACTCCCAAGGGCCAGAATGTGGAAGAGCCTTACTACATCCATAAAACTGGGAATGGAAGAATATAGGCAGACAAATCAAATAATAATACATGTATACATTATGTATACATATTATTTTAGATAGAGATGTAACAGACAGATGGAGAGATAGATAAATGTAAGCAAGAAAAACAATCGACTTTGAATAAGATAATTTCTGATAGATAGCACTAACCAGGTGATATTTTAGTTATGTACACATTAAAAACAAAAAACAAAAAAACCCACAAAAACAAAAAAACAATGGGTGTGCTAACTACAAGTTGTCTATTTCTTAATGAGTTGGCATTACTGAGATGAATTAGAAAGACATACAACCTCACAGGGATTCAAGTCTAATAAAAAGAGGAGGTGGTGTATGGAATCCACATAGACAAATAATTCATTAAAGCATCAATTGAAAAAAGTGATAAGGGTTATAATAGGGCTAAGTTCAAGGTACTAGATCATTTGTAGGAAGGAAAATTAACCAACCTTATGGAAAAATTTCTCAGAGGAAGTCATGTATCTGCAACAACCTAAAGAATATGAGTCTCAGTCAGGTGAATAGGTAACTAATGGTGGTTTTAGGCAGAGGAACAGTATATGCAAAGGCACAATGAAAGGTGAGATAAATCCTGATACTTAAAATGACTTAGAAATTGTTCAATATGGCTGGAGCATGGAATTTCAACGGGTATAAGGAAAAGGCAGATTAGGCTCAAAAAAGTGACCAAGTGCATAGAGACATAATTTTATAAACTACGTTAAAGAGTTTGGATTTATGTCAAAGGCTATTGGGTCCCCATTGAATTATTTATTGTGGAGAACATAATCAGATTTTTGGTGCTGAGAAATCACATGACTCCTATTAAATCCAGTTTCTTTACCTGTGAAGTAGAAATAATGTCATACATCCCCCTTGCCTCTTTGGATTATTGTGGCGATCAAATAATATAATACATGCTAAAGGTAAACACTGAGATTTACCTTAGTAAATCTTATATTGGAAAATTCATTTAATGTTCCGTTTTGTAGATAAGTGAGAAAGATTTTTGATAAGTAAATACATTTTATTATGTAAGACAATAGTAGTAAAGTACAATATATATTAGTTACTAGCAAATATTCAATCAAGAGAAAGACAGATAGGATACAAAAAATAAGTATTAGGGTAAAAAACAATGAGATTAGAGACTACAGGTGTTGAGAATAACTTTAGTTAACCTTTTCTCTTATTATATTGTTTCTCTTTTGGGGTGTTAAAGACATTTGTCAGGTTTCCTTGCTGTCCAGTACTATTTAAACAATCACCCTAAGCTTCAGGAAGATGAATTATGACTTTAGCAGAAAGCAAAAGCTCACCCCCCCTGCCTCCTTTGGGGTCAGCATTCGATCTTTCAGTATATAATCCACCAGCGTGTGACCTATAACATGTGACACATCAGCATGTGATTGATCAGAGGTGATCCATCTACACATGATCTATCAGCATATGACCCAACAGCGTGTGATCCACCAGCTTTGTGACTAGGCTTTTTGTGACTAGGCTTTGTCAATCAGGTATACCAATGTGAGCCTTTAGTTTGGAAAGCAGTGGCTTGAAGAAGGAGGTGCCAGGCAGAAACAATTCTCACCAGAATGGCATGGATACATTCTGTTCCCTAAAGAAGCAGTGTCAGAGGTATCGGGGTAGCATCCTGTGTCCAGCGTCTCTAAGGTAAGGCATTGTAGTCGTGAACAGAAACAGTGCCAGTAAAGTTGTCCACAATCAAGTCAGGTGACATACTTTACATATGGTTCCTGGTTGTGTGGCTTTTCAGCCTGATTCTCTGTCCTCTGGAGAGACTCTGAGGCTACTGATATCATTAAATAAATTACTTTTTCTTAAACAAGTGAAACTTGATTTTGTTTGCAACTAAAATTCCTGACTGATATATGTGTCAAAATAAAACTATGATTTTTATCCTGAGGTGGCAAACTTTATAGGGCCATTCCTTTATTGTACTTGGGAAGTAGGGCATGAAAACAGTGAGAGTGAGAGGGTAAGTGAGGAGAAAGAAATGAATTCTGATACTATATCCTCAAAGTAAAGTAGACTTTTTAAAATTAACAACTTCAAAACTGAAACATGAGTTAACACAATTTCTCATGTGATCCTTGAATATTTCTACAAAATTTTGTTGGTAACACTTTATTCTATGATCTTGATAAAGTTTTATATTTTTAAAAAGTTATAAAGTTTTAAAAATGAATACTTTATAATATTCTTGGTCCAGATGGTTGTTCCCTAAATAATTAAATGTGTGACCTTGAAAAAATATTTAATCTTTGCATTAAACTGTCTCTTGCATACAAATGCCTAGTGAGAGAATATATTCCATACACTTAGCATAATGCTCGGCACAGGACACTCAATAATTGCTGTCAATATCATAAAAAGTAAAACATTTTGTTGAACTAGAAAACTATTCCAAGAATGGAAAATGGAACAGTGGGTACTGGTACTCTGGCTTCTTGGGCTGTAGTGGGAGTGCAGTATTAGAAGCCTCAAAGTTCTCAAAGAGAACAAAGACCAGTCTAGGATAAAGAAGTATATTCTATTTAATCCTCACGTTTGAAGCAGGAGGCAGGAAGGGTGAATGGGGGGTTCAAGTTCTACTTCAAACCATTTTACTGGAAGCCAGTGATGGCCAAACAGTTCCAACTTCTCTTTCTTTACACATACTCTCCTTCTCTCTTTCTTACAAGTTATGGATTGATGTTTCTTTGTGCCTGTGTGTACACATATACCAGTATTTATATGTTGAACAAAAGAATTCAAAATGAAAATAATTGCATTAATTCTAAAATATTTGAGGAAACTGGCTTTTATTGATTCCTTTCTTCATTTTTCTGTGTTCTAGCTTTATGTCTTTAACTTTGGAATAGAGGAGTACATACTAGGTAGCCTCTGCAGCTAGCTTTATTCTCTAACTATCCACTGAATACACTGCTAGTGTTTGTTCGGTCCTATCCTAGTGTTCCAAGAGTTGTCAGAAATAAACAAAAGGACATTCATAGCCTCCTGGATATGGCTAGTTTTTATTTTTTTATTTATCCTTTTTGTGCCTTCATTCTTCCTTTTGGATTTTCTTTTCATTCCATCCTTTAATTAGCTGGCTTCTTGGTGGCCTCTAATTCTACACAATGAATGACTCAATTACTGGAGTAATATTGATATAATGACGTATATCATTTCTTTTTCCTCTGTGGGATGCACGTATAAGTCTCAAACAATATAATTGTGGCTATATGCAGAGTGGGAAAAAAGCAAGTCATGAGTGTAAACCTGGGAAACTATTACTACTGATGAAAAAAAAACCCAACAACTTTAAAACCATCACCACTCATCAATTTTTAAAATATTGCTCATGTTTAAACATTTATTTGTTTCCAATGAATAATGAAAGGCTGTTCTATCTCCCCCAAACCAAAATTAAGTAGCACTGAAATTCCTTTTCATAGAGAGCTATATTTCAAAATTAGGTATTTGGAAAGATACAGACAAAGCTTCCAACTATAAAAACAAGATCAAAACATTTGATGCCCTTTCCTCATTTCAGTAGGACAGCAGCTACACAAGGCTATTCTCTAGAGTAATGATCTTGCCTCCCTACAAAGGTTCTTTTTTTAAAAAATCCCATATTCAGGAGGTCACATCCAGTCTTCAGCTGCACAGAGCTCCACTCCTATTAATTTAAAATGGGGGCTTCAGAGGTTCACATTCAGGAAAATGTGCTCCTTTAGAGGTAAGCTCTACCAAAATCCCATTTGGGAAAAAAAAGAAAAAAGGAGACTATTGAGAAAAACAATCTATAGAATCTATCTTCTTCACCAACAAGATATAAAGAAAAGCTTAGAACAGAAGTTAATAAAATATCTTTTGCTTACACTTATTTCAGCTTACCTTCATGCTTTAGTAACATTTTTTTTAAAAATCTAGTATTGTTATTTTTATCATCATCATCACGATTATCATCATTTTCTTAAGCTATCCAGTAGATACAAAAGGTTATTCACCCTGTGGCTGACTCGTGTTTAGGAAAATGTTGAGCTTTCATCGAAAAGAATGAAAGACATCTGGTTGAAGATGCAGGTGCACTAATAAATAGGTGGTCTTTGGATTACAGTATTTATGTGTGCAAAGCTGAACAGAAACCTAAATGTTATACATACAAAGTGGTACAACAAGAACATCTGTGTTGGGGGGATTGAACTGGCATGGCTAACACCTCCAGTGCCAGGTGCAAAGGAAATTTCAATACAGCTTGAGTAATCTTGACTGCTAGCATCTGCCTGCATCAGATTATCCCCTATGTTCCTAGGCCACCACTATCCATTAGAGTATTTATATGATACATCTGG